>NW_028166501.1:0-22380 GCF_964263955.1 Coregonus lavaretus
TGTAGTCTACGAGAGGACGTCCGTCGGGAGCTGGCCTGTAGGGACACCAGCCTCACGTTCGACCAGTTGGTCGACATGTCCATCAGGCTGGATAACCTGCTAGCTACCCGCGGGCGTTCCGAGGGGGGTCCGTCCATTTCACCCTCCAGCGCTTCCGAGCCGTGCCCCATGGAGCTCGGGGGCGCTGGCGCTAGAGAGAGGAGGGGTCGGCTTACTAGGGGGGTCCATCCCTTGCACCAACTGTGGTCGGGGAGGACACACCGCGGCTAGGTGCTGGGGATGGCCTCCTAGGGGAGAGGACGACAGGTCCCGCACTGGGGATTCCCTCCAGGTGAGTAGGCGCCCCACTCACCCAGAGCTCTCTGTATTTTTGTATGCCTGTGCGTTTTCCACAGGTAGCACCTCATTCCCAGCATAAGGCGCTGGTAGATTCAGGCGCGGCTGGGAATTTTATTGATAAAAAGTTTTGTTTAGCGTTAGGGATTCCCCTTCTTCCTGTTGATGTTCCTTTCCCCGTTCATGCCCTAGATAGCCGTCCGTTGGGTACGGGCTTGATCAGGGAGGTCACGGCGCCACTTAGGATGTGTGCGCAGGGGGGTCATCAGGAGATGATTCAGCTATTTCTGATTGACTCTCCTGCGTATCCGGTGTAGCTGGGCATGCCCTGGTTGAGTACCCATAACCCATCCATTTCGTGGCAGGAGAGGGCTCTGATGGAGTGGTCTGCTCAGTGTGTGGGTAGATGTTTGGGCATTTCCGTAGGGGCTACCTCGGTGGAGAGTCCAAACCAGGTGCCCGCATTGCACGTTCCCCCTGAGTATGGGGATTTGGCTATTGCGTTTAGTAAGGCGAGGGCGACGTGGTTGCCGCCCCATAGGCAGGGAGATTGTGCGATAGACCTCCAGGAAGGAGCTGCGCTCCCACGGAGCCATGTGTATCCTCTGTCTCAAGAGGAGAAGAAAGCTATGGAGACTTACATAGACAAATCTCTGAGACAAGGATACATACGGCCTTCCACTTCCCCTGCGTCCTCGAGTTTCTTTTTTGTGAAGAAAAAGGATGGTGGTTTGCGCCCGTGCATCGATTACCGTGGTCTCAATCAGATTACGGTGAAGTACAGTTATCCACTCCCGCTGATTGCGACCATGACTGAGTCGTTGCATGGGGCGCGTTTCTTCACAAAATTAGATCTCAGGAGCGCGTACAACTTGGTGCGCATCAGGGAGGGCGATGAATGGAAGACAGCCTTTAGTACCACCTCGGGCCATTACGAGTATCTGGTCATGCCATACGGGTTGATGAACGCTCCGTCAGTTTTCCAATCATTCGTGGATGAGATCTTCAGGGACATGCAGGGGCAGGGGGTGGTTGTGTACATTGATGACATTCTCGTGTACTCGCCTACCCGTGTCGAGCATGTGGCCCTGGTGCGTAGAGTGTTGCGGAGGCTGGTGGAGCACGACCTGTATGTGAAGGCAGAGAAGTGTCTGTTTTTCCAGGAGTCGGTCTCCTTTTTGGGGTATCAGTTGTCTGCGTCAGGGGTGAAGATGGAGGTAGACCGGGTGTCGGCCGTGCATAATTGGCAAACACCAACCACTGTGAAGGAGGTGCAGCAGTTTTTGGGGTTTGCGAATTACTACCGGAGGTTTATCCGGGGTTTTGGACAGGTGGCAGCTCCCATCACGTCTCTTTTGAAGGGGGGTCCGGTGCGTCTGCAGTGGTCGGCCGAGGCGGACAGGGCGTTTGGGAGGCTGAAGGACCTGTTTACCTCGGCCCCGGTGCTGGCGCATCCAGATCCCTCTTTGCCGTTCCAGGTAGAGGTGGACGCGTCAGAGGCCGGTCTAGGAGCCGTGCTTTCACAACGGTCTGGCGCGCCACCTAAACTCCGCCCCTGTGCCTTTTATTCTAAGAAGCTCAGTCCGGCGGAGCGGAACTATGACGTGGGGACAGGGAGCTGTTAGCCGTGGTACAGGCCCTAAAGGTGTGGAGGCACTGGCTTGAGGGGGCTCAACACCCTTTCCTCATTTTGACGGACCACCGTAACCTGGAGTACATCCGGGCGGCGAGGAGGCTGAACCCTCGCCAGGCAAGATGGAATATGTTCTTGACCAGGTTTACTTTTAAGATCACGTACATCCCTGGGTCACAGAATGGTAAGGCAGATGCGCTGTCTCGGCGGTATGACACGGAGGAGAGGTCCGTGGAGCCCACTCCCATACTGCCGGAGTCGTGTCTGGTGGCACCGGTAGTGTGGGAGGTCGATGCTGAACTCGAGCGGGCGTTACGCACCGACCCTAGTCCACCACAGTGCCCGGAGGGTCGGAAGTACGTTCCGCTCGAGGTTCGGGATCGATTGATCTATTGGGCTCACACGTCACCCTCCTCTGGACATCCGGGTATCGGCCGGACAGTGCACTGTCTTAGTGCCAAGTACTGGTGGCCCACGTTGGCAAGGGATGTGAGGGTTTATGTTTCCTCCTGCTCGGTGTGCGCCCAGTGTAAGGCGCCTAGACATCTGCCTAGGGGTAAGTTACTACCCCTGCCCGTGCCACAACGACCATGGTCCCACCTCTCGTGGATTTCCTTACTGACCTTCCTCCTTCACAGGGGAATACCACTATACTGGTCGTTGTGGACCGGTTTTCTAAGGCCTGTCGTTTGCTCCCCATGCCGGGCCTTCCTACCGCCCTGCAAACTGCCGAGGCCCTGTTCACCCATGTGTTCCGGCACTACGGGGTACCCGAGGATATTGTGTCTGATCGGGGTCCCCAATTTACCTCCAGAGTCTGGAGGGCCTTTATGGAGCGGTTGGGGGTCTCGGTGAGCCTCACCTCGGGTTACCACCCGGAGAGTAATGGGCAGGTGGAACGTGTAAACCAGGATGTGGGCAGGTTTCTTAGAACATACTGCCAGGACCGGCCGGAGGAGTGGGCAAGGTACGTTCCCTGGGCCGAAATGGCCCAGAATTCCCTACGCCATTCCTCCACTAACCTAACCCCTTTCCAATGTGTGTTAGGTTACCAGCCGGTTCTGGCACCCTGGCAGCAGAGCCAGATCGAGGCTCCTGCGGTGGATGAGTGGGCGAGGCGCTCGGAGGAGACATGGAACGCTGCACACGTCCACCTGCAGCGGGCCCTCCGACGTCATAAGGCGAGCGCTGATCTCCACCGCAGTGAGGGACCGGTGTGCACACCTGGTGATCGAGTCTGGCTCTCTACCAGGAACCTGCCCCTCCGCCTGCCCTGTCGGAAACTGGGTCGGCGGTTTGTAGGGCCATTTAAAGTCCTGGGAAGGTTGAACGAGGTGTGTTATAAATTACAGCTACCTGTTGAATATAAAAGTATTAACCCCTCGTTCCATGTGTCCCTTCTCAGGCCGGTGGTAGCTGGCCCACTCCAAGACAGTGAGATCAGGGAGACTCCTCCGCCCCCATTGGACATCGAGGGGGCACCGGCGTACTCCGTGAGGTCCATCTTGGATTCGAGACGTCGGATGGGGGGTCTCCAGTATCTAGTGGAGTGGGAGGGGTACGGTCCGGAGGAGCGGTGCTGGGTGCCGAGGGGAGACATTTTGGACCCGTCTCTCCTGACGGAATTCCATCGTGGACACCCGACGCGCCCGGCTCCGCGTCCTCCGGGTCGTCCCCGAGGCCGGAGTCAGCGCACGTCTGGAGCCGCGCGTCAAGGGGGGGGGTACTGTCACGGTTTCGGCCGAGGCTGCCTCTCTCCCTTGTTCTGGCAGGCTTCGGCGTTCGTTGTCTCCGGAGTACTAGCTGCCACCGTTGTATGTTTCATGTTCGTTTGCTTCTGTCTAAGTGTTGTCACACCTGTTTTCATTCAGTGTCATTAGTGTCCTATTTAGTTCCCGTTGTGTGTGTCAGGTGTTGTGTATTATTGTTTTGTGTCAGACGTGTTTTCGCTCGGTTGAGCTTCTCTCCACTGCGCTGGAGTTTACGCAGCTGTTTGTGCGCTGTTCTGTTTCTATTTCGCCTTCGGGCAAGTGTTGTCCGTTTGCCGTGTTTCGGCTCAATACAAGTTTGTTGGATTATCCGTCTGCGTCCTGCATTTCATTCCGCCACTACACCTACAGCACGCCTTGACATTTATCCTCCTTTTACCCTGCTGTCTGGTTTATCCTCCTTTTACCCTGCTGTCTGGTTTATCCTCCTTTTACCCTGCTGTCTGGTTTATCCTCCTTTTACCCTGCTGTCTGGTTTATCCTCCTTTTACCCTGCTGTCTGGTTTATCCTCCTTTTACCCTGCTGTCTGGTTTATCCTCCTTTAACCCTGCTGTCTGGTTTATCCTCCTTTTACCCTGCTGTCTGGTTTATCCTCCTTTAACCCTGCTGTCTGGTTTTATCCTCCTTTTACCCTGCTGTCTGGTTTATCCTCCTTTTACCCTGCTGTCTGGTTTATCCTCCTTTTACCCTGCTGTCTGGTTTATCCTCCTTTAACCCTGCTGTCTGGTTTTAGGCCCCCCCACCTTGTTTTGAAACCTATCAGACATGGTTTATTTACTTGCGTCTTAACAGGAGAGGGAGGTGTTGAGAAACTCTGGTTGAGTTCCTGCCCAACTACAGGTATTTCACAAATCAGCTAACCACTAGTCAAGCAGGAACTCCACTGTATTTGTCACGATCGTTGAGGAACGGGTCAGACCAAGGTGCAGCATGGTATGCGAACATGTTTATTAAACTGGATAAACACTCGATAAAATAACAAACTCAACGAAACCGTGAAGTCCTATGGGTTATACACGAAACAAGCCTAACAGGAGCACAAACAAGATCCCACAACAAAGGTAGGCAACCAGGCTACTTAAGTATGATCCCCAATCAGAGACAACGAGCGACAGCTGCCTCTGATTGGGAATCATACCCGGCCAAACATAGAAGTATAACAACTAGAATCTAAACATAGATATACAACAACATAGAACTAAAACATGCACACCCTGACCAAACTAACTATAGTTCTATAGGTCAGGGCGTGACAGTATTCCCGTTTTTAGTCTCATATCTCAATACAAAACAGTGATTCTGGATTGGAGGAGTAGAGGAGAGCATGGGGAAAGGTGAACGTTAACTAGCTAGCTGGTCCTTAGTTCTGCTGTGCTGTACTGCTCATTCTATTTCTATGGCTGCTCCTTGCTTGCTGTGGTCCAGTGTATTTAAGATCTGCATGCTCCTGGAATGTTCTGGGCCAGGGGGAGGGGGGCTCAGTCATCTCCCAGATGGAATGTCCAAGTCTCAGATCTCAGGCTGTCTGAAGTCGCAGCAGTAACCAGTACAGGAGATGAAGAAAACAGACAACACAGGATTCAGGCGTTGTAACTCATGGAGAGAGAGATTAACTGTCAGTTTGTGAGAATTTCACACACTGTCATACACACACACATACAAACCACACACGCACCCACACTCTCACGCACAAGCACACACACACACACACATAACACACAGCCTCCCCCAACTCAACCCACACACACACACCACCACCATCCTCACAATCGTTTTCCTTCAGCTACAATCCTCTAATTGTTGTTGTACCAGGAGTGTAAGCAAGACAAAATCCATTATCTGACAGTAGATACTGCATTCCAGGAATATCTGTCTATCTGATTCCATTGATTTTGACGTAACAGCTTGGCACAGACACCTCTTACCAAACTCACATAACTAACTACTTCTGCTGCACATTGAAAATCCATAGAAGCAGACATCATTGAAGAAGCTTATGTCTCCTCTTTATATTCCAGCCAGGATATGAGACAAGCAACATTTTCATCACAAGGGCAGTTTGCTAACCTTTATTCCACACTATCCTGTGTTGCTAACCTTTATTCCATACTATCTTGTGTTGCTAATCTTTATTCCACACTATCCTGTGTTGCTAACCTTTATTCCATACTATTCTGTGTTCTGGGCTTACAGGAGCAATCATTGTCTAGTTAGTATGACTCACTGTGATTGTGTATGTGTGTGTGTGTGTTTTTACGTGCGAGCGTGTTGGCCTTCTGCTTACTGTCAGCATATGTGTGAAACGTGTCTATAGTTCCTTATCAGCACATTATCAGGCAGAGATATGGAAAGCAATAGATGCAAGAATTTTGTGGATCCATCTCTGCACACATGCAATCTCCACAGATTTACATTCTAGTCATTTAGCAGACGCTCTTATCCAGACAGATACAGTGAGGGAAAAAAGTATTTGATCCCCTGCTGATTTTGTACGTTTGCCCACTGACAAAAAAATGATCAGTCTATAATTTTAATGGTCGATTTATTTGAACAGTGAGAGACAGAATAACAACAAAAAAATCAAGAAATACGCATGTCAAAAATGTTATAAATTGATTTGCATTTTAATGAGGGAAATAAGTATTTGACCCCCTCTCAATCAGAAAGATTTCTGGCTCCCAGGTGTCTTTTATACAGGTAAAGAGCTGAGATTAGGAGCACACTCTTAAAGGGAGTGCTCCTAATCTCAGCTTGTTACCTGTATAAAAGACACCTGTCCACAGAAGCAATCAATCAATCAGATTCCAAACTCTCCACCATGGCCAAGACCAAAGAGCTCTCCAAGGATGTCAGGGACAAGATTGTAGACCTACACAAGGCTGGAATGGGCTACAAGACCATCGCCAAGCAGCTTGGTGAGAAGGTGACAACATTTGGTGCGATTATTCGCAAATGGAAGAAACACAAAATAACTGTCAATCTCCCTCGGCGTGGGGCTCCATGCAAGATCTCACCTTGTGGAGTTGCAATGATCATGAGAACGGTGAGGAATCAGCCCAGAACTACACAGGAGGATCTTGTCAATGATCTCAAGGCAGCTGGGACCATAGTCACCAAGAAAACAATTGGTAACACACTATGTCGTGAAGGACTGAAATCCTGCAGCGCCCGCAAGGTCCCCCTGCTCAAGAAAGCACATATACATGCCCGTCTGAAGTTTGCCAATGAACATCTGAATGATTCAGAGGAGAACTGGGTGAAAGTGTTGTAGTCAGATGAGACCAAAATGGAGCTCTTTGGCATCAACTCAACTCGCCGTGTTTGGAGGAGGAGGAATGCTGCCTATGACCCCAAGAACACCATCCCCACCGTCAAACATGGAGGTGGAAACATTATGCTTTGGGGATGTTTTTCTGCTGAGGGGACAGGACAACTTCACCGCATCAAAGGGACGATGGACGGGGCCATGTACCGTCAAATCTTGGGTGAGAACCTCCTTCCCTCAGCCAGGGCATTGAAAATGGGTTGTGGATGGGTATTCCAGCATGACAATGACCCAAAACACACGGCCAAAGCAACAAAGGAGTGGCTCAAGAAGAAGCACATTAAGGTCCTGGAGTGGCCTAGCCCGTCTCCAGACCTTAATCCCATAGGAAATCTGTGGAGGGAGCTGAAGGTTCGAGTTGCCAAACGTCAGCCTCAAAACCTTAATGACTTGGAGAAGATATGCAAAGAGGAGTGGAACAAAATCCCTCCTGAGATGTGTGCAAACCTGGTGGCCAACTACAAGAAACGTCTGACCTCTGTGATTGCCAACAAGGATTTTGCCACCAAGTACTAAGTCATGTTTTGCAGAGGGGTCAAATACTTATTTCCCTCATTAAAATGCAAATCAATTCATAACATTTTTTACATGCGTTTTTCTGGATTGTTTTGTTATTATTCTGTCTCTCACTGTTCAAATAAACCTACCATTAAAATTATAGACTGATCATGTCTTTGTCAGTGGGCAAACATACAAAATCAGCAGGGGATCAAATACTTTTTTCCCTCACTCTATACGCCCTGGGCAAGCACTGTGGCCGTGTCCCAAATGTCACCTTAAGCCCTATGGGCCCTGGTCAAAAGTAGTGCACTACATAGAGAAAAGGGTGCCCTTTGGCACGCAGCCAGTGTCTTAACAGCAGGTGGGAGTAGGTTAGCCTCTATAGGTTAGTCACTCTGTACACACACTACGGATGAGTGGAGGATTCACATAGCATGGTGAATCACCACGATTGACCAAGAGCCATGCACCGTGAAACTCCTGTTTTGGAAAAACTTTTACCTTCTGAAGATAGCATTTATTTCTGTAATTAGTTAGTGCCACTGCAAAAGCGCACCTCATTTTATACAGAATCTTTACATCCTCAGTTGAGAAAACACAAATGCAACATATCTTCCTCTTCCTATTTGCTGTTGTGAGCCTTATAAGCAGAAGCATATAATGTTTGGAACCACGTGGACGTTGACGCAACGCTGGTCAGTGAAAAGATTGGCTGTTCCCTCCAGCTCCTCAACGCTGGTCAGTGAAAAGGTTGGCTGACCCCTCCAGCTCCTCATCGCTGGTCAGTGAAAAGGTTGGCTGTTCCCTCCAGCTCCTCAACGCTGGTCAGTGAAAAGGTTGGCTGTCCCCTCCAGCTCCTCATCGCTGGTCAGTGAAAAGGTTGGCTGACCCCTCCAGCTCCTCATCGCTGGTCAGTGAAAAGGTTGGCTGTTCCCTCCAGCTCCTTCTCTCTGGTCAGTGAAAAGGTTGGCTGTCCCCTCCAGCTCCTCAACGCTGGTCAGTGAAAAGGTTGGCTGATACTTCCAGCTCCTCATCGCTGGTCAGTGAAAAGGTTGGCTGACCCCTCCAGCTCCGTATCGCTGGTCAGTGAAAAGGATGGCTGACCCCTCCAGCTCCTCATCTCTGGGCAATGAAAAGGATGGCTGACCCCTCCAGCTCCTCATCGGGTGGGCTGGGGAGGGGTGGCAGCTCGTTTTGCATCTGCTACTACTTTCACACCTCCGATTGGGACTCCCATTGATGTTTACGAAGGTGACACTCTTCTACCTCCTTCCTTCCTCCTCCTCTTCTCTCTCCTTCCTCCTCCTCTTCTTCGCCTTCAACAAAAGATAGCGCCTGGGGAGTAGGAGTGATACTGGGGGCAACAGGGCCTGGGTTAACCTCTACATCACCAGAGGAACAGAGGAGGAATAGAATAAGGATATGGCTAAAGGCTTTAAGAACTGGTCTTCTAGTGCATTGGGTACAGAGAATAAAAGGGGCAGATTTCCAGGCGTTGTAGAATAGATTCAGGGCATTATGTACAGACAAGGATATGGAAGGATATGAGTACAGTGGAGGTACACCTAAGCATTGGGTAACAATGAAAGAGGTAGCATCACTGGAGGTACCGATTGAGCCGGTCTCCGCGTGTATGGGGGGTGGGACAAAGGAGCTCTCTGAGGCTGGTTGAGCGGGACTGGGGGCTCTACAGTGAAATAGTACAATAAGAACTAGCCCAAACAGCAATAGGCTAGGCATATTGACATGGGAGAGAGGCATAACACAATCACAGGTGTTATTCGAGAGGGCTAAGACAACAACTGGTAATGGCGACGAAAGCTTGGGATGAGGCTAAACAGATAAACAGGATAGGGTACCGTGTAAACAAACAGTCCAGCAGGCATCAGCTGTGTAGCTGAGTGATCATAAGGTCCAGTGAACAGCAATAGGTAAGTCTGGGAGCAGTTCGTAGGCTGCTACAGCACAGGCGAGCAGGAGGCACGGCTGTTGATTGCGCGTGCTAGCTGGCCGGGGCTAGCAGATGGATCTTCGTGGTCGTCACAACGGGAAGCCTGTTGAATCCACATCAGACGATTACGTCGGCAGACCAGTCGTGATGGATCGGTGGCACTAGTAGGTACTGTCCGGTTGACAGAGAGGTAGATAGCCGGGACATGGGCCTCAAGGCTAACTTGTGCGTCGGGACAGTGGTGAATTAGCCAACAACAGCCATTCGGTTGCAGCTAGCTAGTTGCGATGATCCGGTGTTAAGGTCCAGTGATTCAGTGATTCCGGCAGAAAATCCAATATGCTCTGGGTCGATAGCACGCTGTGCAGACTGGCCGATAATTGTCCAGGCTAGAGCTGGCTGGTAGGTAGTGCAGGCCACGGACAGTGGTGAAGACCGCTAACGGTGGCTAATAGCAAGTAGCTAGTTAGCTGGCTATCTGGCTAGTTTCAGCCGTAGGTTCTTGATAAAAATAAAGAAATATAAAAAAAAAGCCGTTCCACATTTAGTTAAAGGATGGAAAGTGATAGAGAAATATATACGAAAAAAGAAAAAAAACTAAAAAACTGGCTATTTACACGAGGACACAACAGAATACACGACCGCACTGCTACGCCATCTCTTCAACTCCTTCTTCCTCCTCTTCTCCCTCCTTCCTCCTCCTCTTCTCCCTCCTTCCTCCTCCTCTTCTCCCTCCTTCCTTCCTCCTCCTCTTCTCCCTCCTTCCTCCTCCTCTTCTCCCTCCTTCCTTCCTCTTACTCTTCTCCCTCCTTCCTCCTCCTCTTCTCCCTCCTTCCTTCCTTCCTCCTCCTCTTCTCCCTCCTTCCTTCCTCCTCCTCTTTTCCCTCCTTCCTCCTCCTCTTCTCCCTCCTTCCTTCCTCCTCCTCTTCTCCCTCCTTCCTCCTCCTCTTCTCCCTCCTTCCTTCCTCCTCCTCTTCTCCCTCCTTCCTTCCTCCTCCTCTTCTCCCTCCTTCCTTCCTTCCTCCTCCTCTTCTCCCTCCTTCCTTCCTCCTCCTCTTCTCCCTCCTTCCTCGTCCTCTTCTCCCTCCTTCCTTCCTCCTCCTCTTCTCCCTCCTTCCTCGTCCTCTTCTCCCTCCTTCCTTCCTCCTCCTCTTCTCCCTCCTTCCTCGTCCTCTTCTCCCTCCTTCCTCCTCCTCTTCTCCCTCCTTCCTTCCTCCTCCTCTTCTCCCTCCTTCCTCGTCCTCTTCTCCCTCCTTCCTTCCTTCCTCCTCCTCTTCTCCCTCCTTCCTTCCTCCTCCTCTTCTCCCTCCTTCCTTCCTTCCTCCTCTTCATCTCCCTCCGTCCTTCCTCCTCTTCTTCTCCTCCAATCACAGTCTGAAAAACCGCTGCAACAAACAAGAATGGAATACAACAAGCACATTGTTTGTTTTAGAAGTTGTACACAAGTTAGGTTACATATTACATGAAGGTGCCTCCCCAATGTTTGATCAGCAAAACAAATGCATTGTACTGTGTCTGTAATGATGTCCCCGCACGTCTCCCCCACCTGTTTCATTAATAAGGCATAGCATCAATACAGAGGAGGCTGTGAGAAAGAGGGAGGGGGGAGGCAGAGAGAGACGGAAGGAAGAGAGAGGGAGGCCTGCATATGGGATGGATAGAGGGGAGGGAGAGGGAGGGGGGAGGCAGAGAGAGACAGAAGGAAGAGAGAGCGAGGCCTGCATGTGGGATGGATAGAGGGGAGGGAGAGGGAGGGGGGAGGCAGAGAGAGACAGAAGGAAGAGAGAGTGCCCCACTAACGATGCAATAGACAGTGGCACTTTGAAGTCTCTCCCAGTAGTGTGTGTTAGTGAACTGGAGGAACACTCCGTCACTGTCACGTGCCAAATTCACGGAGAAAGACGTTTTTCTGTATGCAGCTGGAGCGAGCTAGAGAGAATGAGTCCTAGAGTAAAGGAAAAAACTAAACAGTGAAAGCCGTGCTGCTCTGTGGTGCCGTGCTTTGCTCCCCAATCTCCTACTCTGTTATTTTGACTGAAGGTGAGAAACTGGAGAGGGACACACAGCAGCAAATTACAGTGGTTTCCCTTCTTCATCTTGTGTAGAAACCAAAGTAATCTGTTGCTGTCAGGCTTTGCTTCTCACTCACTCTCTCCATGTCTGTCTGTCAGTTGTTGTTTCTCTGGCTCAATGGTAGGTTGGGGTTGCAGGTGCAGCTGTGCAGGTGTGGGTGTATTTTTGACATGTCTATCAGTAAGTGTGTGTGTGTGTGTGTGTGTGTCTGTGTGTGTGTGTCTGTGTGTGTGTGTGTGTGTGCATGCGTGTGTGTGTGTGCATGCGTGTGTGTGTGTGTGTGTGTGTGTGTGTGTGTGTGTGTGTGTGTGTGTGTGTGTGTGTGTGTGTGTGTGTGTGTTAGCCAGTAGGTGTACAGTGCCTTGCAAAAGTATTCATCCCCCTTGGTGTTTTTCCTATTTTGTTGCATTACAACCTGTAATTTAAATTGATTTTTATTTGGATTTCATTTAATGGACATACACAAAATAGTCCAAATTGGTGAAGTGAAATGAAAAAAATAACTTGTTTCAAAAAATTCTTACAAATAAATAACGGAAAAGTGGTGCGTGCATATGTATTCACCCCCTTTGCTATGAAGCCCCTAAATAAGATCTGGTGCAACCAATTACCTTCAGAAGTCACATAATGAGTTAAATAAAGTCCACCTGTGTGCAATCTAAGTGTCACATGATCTCAGTATATATACACCTGTTCTAAAAGGTCCCAGAGTCTGCAACACCACTAAGCAAGGGGCACCACCAAGCAAGTGGCACCATGAAGACCAAGGAGCTCTCCAAACGGGTCAGGGACAGAGTTGTGGAGAAGTACAGATCAGGGTTGGGTTATAAAACAATATCAGAAACTTTGAACATCCCACGGAGCACCATTAAATCCATTATTAAAAATGGAAAGAATATGGCACCACAACAAACCTGCCAAGAGAGGGCCGCCCACCAAAACACACGGACCAGGCAAGGAGGGCATTAATCAGAGAGGCAACAAAGAGACCAAAGATAACCCTGAAGGAGCTGCAAAGCTCCACAGCGGCGATTGGAGTATCTGTCCGTAGGACCACTTTAAGCCGTATACTCCACAGAGCTGGGCTTTACGGAAGAGTGGCCAGAAAAAAGCCATTGCTTTAAAAAAAAAGCAAACATGTTTGGTGTTCGCCAAAAGCCATGTGGGAGACTCCCCAAACATATGGAAGAAGGTACTCTGGTCAGATGAGACTAAAATTGAGCTGTTTGGCCATCAAGGAAAACGCTATGTCTGGAATGAATAGTTATGCACGCTCAAGTTTTCAGTTTTTCGTCTTATTTCTTGTTTGTTTCACAAGAAAAAATATTTTGCATCTTCAAAGGGGTAGGCATGTTGTGTAAATCAAATGATACAAACCCCCCAAAAATCAATTTCATTCCAGGTTGTAAGGCAACAGAATAGGAAAAATGCCAAGGGGGGTGAATACTTTTGCAAGCCACTGTAGGTGTATTGTTGCACAGCTGGATGAAGTCACTATGTGGTGTCTGTCTTTCAGACCTACCTCTGTCTGGCCCGGCCCTGGATCATCAAATGGTCTAGTCACCCCACCACAACAATAGCAATGACAGCATCGGATGAAAGAGCAGGAGGGATGGGAAACTAGTTTCATGATTACAGATAAACGTTGTGGCGAAGAAAACCCAGTCCATTACTCACACGCACACTAGAAGGTGCAAGCTTCCCTCTTCAAGGCCTCATTAAAAAAAACATTGCAGGGGCTGAGGAGCAAAGCAAACATCCTCTCTCCCAGAACTGAATAGGTACTGTAATGGCCAGGTCGCTGAGTACATATTTGAGGGTGGAAAACAGCCTTTAGTGTGTGATTCTCCATGTCTGTGGAGATCCAAACAGATGGAGTTGCGCATGGGGGGTCAGGGGCGTCCGTGGGAAAAGATACCCCGCTGACGGTGAGATGGTGGGCGGCATGAGGCGTGTGATGATTCTGCTGCTGCAGAGAAAGGGAAAGGGAGGGGGGGAGAGAGGAAGAGAGAGAGAGAGACAGAGCGAGTGGTGCAGTGCAGGAAGGAACACTATGGAACATCTGGTCGAACCCCCTGACCCACTGCAAGCCAAACACCCTGTGAAAAACTACCCCATTACCTTCAATGACGCTCAACATTCTAGAGTTCTGTCAACGTGTGTCAAAGAGAAAATGAGTGTGTCAAGATGAGAAAGGAGAATGAGTGTGTCAAAGTGAAAAAAATAAAATGATGGTCAGAGTTTCCAGAGGGAGAGATTGCTCCCAAGGACTTTGGGTCAGACGGACGGACAGCCATTCCAGAAGAGACGAGAGACTGGGAAAGATGGAATGGAAAGATTTTTCTCCTGGCTGCTGTGCTCCCATCTGCTGTCTTTGGCACCCAGTTTGGCTTTTAAAGTGACAGTCAGAGCAGAGAGAGAGAGGAAGACAGACACACACACTCAGTAGATTACAGCAGGTTGCCAAAATACAATTGTGAGGGTTTTCACATCTGCTTAGAGGAGGAAAAAGGTTTGGGTCCCACCATTGGTTACAGATTTTGTTTGAGATACTTTTTTTCATGACACACTAAACTATAGCAGCTATTTCATGTTTGATTACAATTTACCGTCTGAACATCAGCCAAACCCTGTTCAATTCCCGTTTGGCCTGTAACAATATCTGTAATTTGGTGTTCCATAAAACATCACAGCCCACTTTAGTGGTTAAATATTCCTGGTATGAGTTAGTGGTTAGATATTCCTGGTATGAGTTAGTGGTTAAATATCCCTGGTATGAGTTAGTGGTTAAATATTTCTGGTATGAGTTAGTGGTTAAATATTCCTGGTATGAGTTAGTGGTTAGATATTCCTGGTATGAGTTAGTGGTTAAATATTTCTGGTATGAGTTAGTGGTTAAATATTCCTGGTATGAGTTAGTGGTTAGATATTCCTGGTATGAGTTGGTGGTTAGATATTCCTGGTATGAGTTAGTGGTTAGATATTCCTGGTATGAGTTAGTGGTTTGATATTCCTGGTATGAGTTAGTGGTTAGATATTCCTGGTATGAGTCAGTGGTTAAATATTCCTGGTATGAGTCAGTGGTTAAATATTCCTGGTATGAGACTGAGAATGTTCTGTATGTTGTGTATGCTGTATACAGTGTCCATATTGTATGTTAGTGCATCATGTTCCCTATCCACACAGCAACTAGAGAGAGAGAGAAGGAGAGAGAGATAGAGGGAGGGAGGGAGGGAGGGGAGGGAGGGAGGGAGGGAGGGAGGGAGGGAGGGAGGGAGGGAGGGAAGGAAGGAAGGCAACTGGGACAACTGCAAGAAGCGGTGAAAGAAAAACAACATTCTGCCGCTGACAAGAAGCTCCCTTGATTTGCTTATTCTGATGGCTTCTCAAAGTTTCAGCCAGACAAGTTTCAGCTCCTTAATGACTGCTTTGTTTCCCAGCACCGCCTCGGAGCATCAAAGAGATGCGGATCGGGAGACGGGAACGTCTTCATCGCAAGATGGAGAGGGAGAGGGAGAGGGAGAGGGAGAGGGTGTTGGGTGCTCTCTCTATTGGCAAGTCAGCTAGAATACAGTATAGAGAGAGACATCTTTTTATTTCACTCCATCTCACTCCATCTCTGTCTCTCCTCCGCTGCCTCCTTTACACAGCCAAGGCAATCGCAAGTCAGTGGAGTGTGTGTGTGTGTGTGTGCGTGCGCATGGGTGCTTGTGTGTGTGTGGTGCTTTGCTGCAAAGTCACCAAGCAACTCCCCCATACCATTCCAGTCTGGAGCGGCGAGGACCTTTCACCTTAACCAACCGCTGCTCCACGCTGACGCAGCTCTGAGGAGGAGCGGCTTTCCTTTGAAGTTTGACACCTTCGAGACGACACGGGAAATAAATGAGTTTAGTTTTTATTCTTGTTTTTAAAATTCAAGGTGCTGCTTTTCAGAAATGAACCTGCAGAGTCGGTGGGAGAAGGAGATGGAGGGGAAGAAGGAGGAGGGGGAGATGGAGGAGAAGGGGGGTACCTACTACCCAATTAAAGCTCAGTCCAATTTACATTCTGTTCCTATGTGGCCTGGCCAGGTGGAGGGAGTCACACAGAATGTTTTTCTCTAATTAAAAGTAGAACCAGACTTTACAGTCCGAGCAGAGAATATATATATATTTTCAAACCTCCATTCCATTTATTTGGGTCACCATAGGGCTGTGTCCCAAATGGCACACTATTCATTTTATAGTGCACTACTTTTGACCAGGGCCCATAGAGCTCCATTTGGGATGCACACTAGGTTTAAGTATTGGCCACATGCATCATCAGGCCCGTGCTGTACACTCTCAGAAATAAAGGTTTAGATTTGTTCTTAAAGGGGTACAAACGCTTGTCACTTTAGTGGTACCCTGTAAGGTACGTCCTTTGTACCTTTAGTTATAAGTACATAGTACATAGTTCGTACCCTACAAGAGACAATAGTGTACCTTAGGGGACAAGATGGTACAGGTGCAATAACTTTAGAAAATGTAAACGTACCTTTTTAGGGTACCACCACAGTGACAAAGATGTTTGTTACTTTTAAGTGACAAAAATGTACCTCTAAAAATTTGTTTTTTAACACTGTAAGGTGTAAAGCCTCATTCCCCTAAAAAAAAAACAAAAAAAACACTAAGGTGTAATTTCATATTTCCCAGGCTGCCTTTCAAGTGTTGTTTTTTTGTTACCAGTACCACTAATGACTGTGTTTTCTAGTGACATAGATATGGTTGTTGCATTCAATGGCTTTCAGTCCTGTAGCCTTCACCAAGTGAGTGCCTAAATGAATATTTTATAATTCAAATGAAACTCTTTATGACAATACATTACTTATATCCTAAGGCCATACTTTGACAGCCTAGTTTTACCCTAACACAGTGGTCTGAAGCTCCTGGTTTGCAGGCCACAATGGGCAAGTCACATTATGTTGGCTTGCAAAGTGATATGTAATTCCTATTGGAATCCAGACAGAGTTAAGATATCCCAACATTTGAACTTTTAATCACCTGCAAACTGCATTTAGAATGACTGCCAAGGTAGGGGAAATTAGACTTCCTAAACCATCTATATGGGAACAGCCATCTCAGTAATGGTTGTAATACTGATTTGATTAGTTTAGAAAAATGTATGTTATTTATGTTTGTGTAAGATAAGATCAATCAATCAATCAATGTGCATGCAAAAACACACATATTGAAAAAATAAAACGATTAAAAGAATCAACCTGCAATAGAGCATGCTGGGAAATATGATACTGATGGCCGTGGTTTTTAAAAGTGTGATGATTGTATATTCAGAATATTGGGTACAAAATGTACCATTATACTAAGTAGATTAGTATAATGTCACAAGGTACCGAACAGTACCATGTGACATTATACGTGTACCTCTGAAGGTACATTATGTATATTTTGATATTTTTGTACCCCCGGGAACAATACTGTACCCTAACCGTACCCTTATTTCTAAGAGTGTACTGTAATGTATTTCTCCTTGACTGCTCACGTCAGTGTTATTATACCATAATGAACAAACATCTGCTGTGATCTCTGGAGAGGACAGTTTTTACGTCCAAATCAATGCTAGCTGTGATAAGAAAAAGTGCTTGGTGTTTTAGTGCTTGTGTCTCAAGTGGCACCCTATTCCCATTGTAGTGCACTATATAGGGAATAGGGTACCATTTGGTATGCACACATTATTTAGCGCTCTGCTCTGCCTCTCCTCCATAGCAGTGTGTGTAGGTCTAGTCTCTACTTGTCAGCACTCACAAGCCAACCTGTGTGTTTTTAATATAAGCAGTGCAATTCTAAAAACACACAATGGTGCATTAATTATGAGCCTGGAGAGAGGTGGTTTCAGATCTAATTTCTTACTCCTTATTCGCTCTGATTGTCTCCCCTAATTTTAGTTTGTTTAGTCAGGTAGATGCCAATTCACCTCTCATTTGCATGTCAAATCTCAGGGAGGCAGAGAGAGAGGGGGAAGTAGGTGGAAGGAGGGTTGGCATGCGGGTGTGGAGGATGATGGGAGAGATAGGGGGAGGAGGTGGGGGAGGGAGGAAGGGAGGGAGGAAGGAGGAGGGTACGGGGGTGGATGGACGTTGACGAGAGAGAGAGGGGGAGGAGGTGGGGTGAGGGAGGGAGGGAGGAAGGAAGGAGGTGGGGGAGGGAGGGAGGGAGGGAGGGAGAGAGAGAGAGAGAGAGAGAGAGAGAGAGGGAGGGAGAGAGAGAGAGAGAGGGAGGGAGGGAGGAGGAGTGGAGTGAAGAAGGAAGGAAGGAGGAGGGAGGGGGTGGGGGAGGGAGGGAGGATTGCGGAGTGAAGGGAGGTTGACGGGAGAGCGAGGGGGAGGAGGTGGGGGAGGGAGGGAGGGGTGCGGGGGTGGAGGGAGGTTGATGGGAGGGAGAGCTAGCTGATGCTCTGTAGCTGAGTGATTGCACGCTGCGTGTGTCGACTGTTTGCCTGATGCTTGTATCATGTTAGCACCTGATAGCCTGTTATTGAACCCTATTAAATTTGGACGTTGGTTAATTTGTGGAAAAAATAAAATCTCTCCTAGATACTACAGAGCTCAAAACAGAGAGTTGAGGGTCAGCTCTGTCGTTGTCCTGCTGTGGACCCCAGCTGCTTCCCAAATGGCATCCTATTCCTTATGTAGTGCACTACTTTTGACCAAAAGTAGTGCACTACATAGGGAATAGGATGCCATTTGGGGCACATATCCTGTCTGTTAGCGTGAAAATGTGTGAAGGGCCCAAGGGGGTGTTGGTGGGTTGAGGGGTTGAGGGGTTGGGGGGAGGGACATGGCTGTTGGATGGTCTCTGGTGAGATAGGAAGTGACCCTGCACGCAATGGCTGTGGCCGTCATTCCTTGTGTGTTACTATGTCTGAGAGGTGTGAAGAAGGAGGTGGCGGGAGGCTCTGAGAACCAGCGGTCCCCCCTCTTCCTCTCTCTCTCTTCCTCTCTCTCTCTTCTGTTCTGTTCTATCCTCTCGCTCTCCCAGGCTCCATGGCAGCTCACTCTCCTCTCCCTGACCGCACAGGTCAGCATCCTGGGGAGTGAGAGAAGGAGGAGTGGAATGGAGGGATAGAGGGATGGAGGGACAGAGGAATGGAGGGATAGAGGGATGGAGGGACAGAGGAATGGAGGGATATGGGGAGGGATGGAGGGACAGAGGAATGGAGGGATATGGGGAGGGATGTGGGGAGGAGGTGGAGGTGAGAAAGTGTCTGGTAACAAATTCACCTTGATGTTTTACAGGAAACCGTCCTCACTGTGTTGAAATCATTTGCAGCTGAAATACTGTGAGAGAAATATGAACATGTAAAATGTTTACCTGCTTTGTTTAATATTAATATTAACAAATTGTATATTATTCTACTAATGGTGTGTTTTTGTAAAGAGATGGTGTCTACTCCCGCTCCCTGCAGCTAGTCTAAACGTGTGGTCAAGGACATGGGTTTTACTCGAGATAGGGGTATCTGGAGCTGACAATTGATTTATGAATGGTTTGGTGATAAAAACCTACAGAATGCATTCCATAGAATGAGTTGGTGTTTGTGTAATGTAAGGAACCTAGAGAGATGGCTCGGGTATGGATAATGATGAGAGGTACCTTGTTTTTGGGGCCAAACTCTGGTTTCCATCCAGTAAGAACAGTCTTCATAGCAAATGCTGTCTGGATGGGAGATACTCCTTTCTCATATATCAAGTCTCACCTTTTGACCCATTCCACACATCTGCTGTTTGTCATGTAGACTGGGAGGGTGTATGTCAAGAGTGTTGGGTTGACCAGCCTCGCTTATTACCTTACTAATACATTTTGAATAAAGTTATATCCTGATTGGTGATTGACTCTGTCTCTCCTCATTATTGACTAGAATTTCCACTACAATACCTTCTATATATATATGTGTACTGGATTTATCTTTGTTCAGCTCTCTGAGTTACGACCCTGGCCTTGATTAAGCCCCCCGTGAACACAACCAGCGGTCAGCAGAGACACACACACACACACGCGCGCGCGCACGCGAACACACACACACACGCAACACACAAACGCACACACACGCGAACACACACGGACACACATAAATCGCCTTTTATGAGCTTGACTTGATGAAACCATTTCCCTCGACACCTTGTTTTTGCCGCACCCGATGTTAGTTTATTTCTCCACAGTTGAACGGTTTTATGTCCCATTTCAGCTGATGTGACGGAACCCAGATATCATGGAGAGAGCGAGGTCCCTGCCTGGGCCCCACATTGCTCCCCGTCGCACCATCGGCCCCCTCAGATCTCCCAGACAGACACAGCTTCATAACTTCAACTCCTTTACAACCTCAGTGTGTCTGCAGGACAGAGCGAGGAGAGAGAGGGAGGGTGAGGGGGAAAGTGAGGCAGAGAGAGAGAGAGAGAGAGTATGTAAAGAATGATAAGACACGAAAATAGTACAAAATGAAGCACCTTAAGGGAAATCAAGAGACACTTTTTGCTCACTTTTATAAAAATGGGAACATAAGCAACCTTATCTTCCACACAGACCATCCCCTGGCATGGCACAGTGCTATATTAGCACACTACCCCTCTGTTAAGAGGGGGGGGGGGTGTTAGCGATGGGTGGAAACTCAGGATACTAGACATCGAGGACTCAGCTAATATAAATCTCGATAAATCTGGAACAGTATTGGTACACGGCAACCTCAAACAGTTCCAGCTGGACTTTCACCTAATCAAAGAAATAGCTCAGCAGGAGAAGCTCTCCCTTGAGAAAGATACCCCCACCCCGAGCAGGTAAGACCAGACCTCTTCATTAAATAACCCCACAGAGCAACCCAAGCGGAAAGTCAACTTCCCAGCACAGAGTACTACTCCCTCATTGAAATGAAGGATAAATTCACCCAGCTGGAGGTAAGGCAGGTAGAGCTGGAATAGCAGGTGATTAAACTCCAGTCAGCACAGACCCAGACAACAGTCCAGCACAACAACACCCCCTTAACTAGACCTGGAGAGCTGGAGGTGGAGACAGACATGTCTGCACTCTGGACTGTGGTGAGACAACATCAACAGGAGAAAGAGCAGGAGCAGGAGAAGAACAGAGCACAAGAGGAGAGGATCTGGAGGAGAAGGTGAGAACGATGACGGGTGACAGAGAACAACCCATTAGAGAGCTGGCCACCCCCGCAGAGAAGCCAGCAGAACAGCCCACCTCAGATCCTGACCAAAGTCTCGACACCGCAGCAGAACAGTCCACCCTGGACCCTGACCATAGCCTCGACAGCACAGCCGGACAAACAAATGAAGAACCCCAAGCCCAGGGGATCCCAACTCCTCTGAGCAACCCCCCCCCCCCACCCCCCAAAGCACTCAAGGGAGTGATAGAAAAAGCCTCTTCTACTTAAATTGAATTGAGAGAGAGAGAGAGAGATAACGAGAGAGAGAGAGAGAGAAAGAGAGAGAGAGAGAGAGAGAGAGAGAGAGAGAGAGAGAGAGAGAGAGAGAGAGAGAGAGAGAGAGAGAGAGAGAGAGAGGGGAGATAGAGGGAGATTGAGAGAGATATATATATATATATAGAGAGAGAGAGAGAGAGAGAGAGAGAGAGAGAGAGAGAGAGGGAGAGAGAGAGAGCGCGGACCTACACATAGAGGACCCCGCCGAGAGGACCTACGTCCAGACCACAGCACCACCAGCCACATCCACACTCCCACCCCCACCCCAACCAATTAACACCCCCCCAAGTCAACCATGCCCACACCCCATTTAGGTCCCCTCAAATCAAAACAGGAACATTTTACATTTGGCTAGAAATTTTGAAGGAAATTATCTCAACAGAGAAAAATGTCCTCCTGTGTGCTACCTACAGTGGGGAGAACAAGTATTTGATACACTGCCGATTTTGCAGGTTTTCCTACTTACAAAGCATGTAGAGGTCTGACATTTTTATCATAGGTACACTTCAACTGTGAGAGACGGAATCTAAAACAAAAAATCCAGATAATCACATTGTATGATTTTAAAGTAATTAATTTGCATTTTATTGCATGACATAAGTATTTAATACATCAGAAAAGCAGAACTTAATATTTGGTACATAAACCTTTGTTTGCAATTACAGAGATCATACATTTCCTGTAGGTCTTCACCAGGTTTGCACACACTGCACTGCAGCAGGGATTTTGGCCCACTCCTCCATACAGACCTTCTCCAGATCCTTCAGGTTTCGGGGCTGTCGCTGGGCAACACAGACTTTCAGCTCCCTCCAAAGATTTTCTATTGGGTTCAGGTGTGGAGACTGGCTAGCTTACTCCAGGACCTTGAGATGCTTCTTACGGAGCCACTCCTTAGTTGCCCTGGCTGTGTGTTTCGGGTCGTTGTCATGCTGGAAGACCCAGCCACGACCCATCTTCAATGCTCTTACTGAGGGAAGGAGGTTGTTGGCCAAGATCTCGCGATACATGGCCCCCATCCATCCTCCCCTCAATAAGGTGCAGTCGTCCTGTCCCCTTTGCAGAAAAGCATACCCAAAAAATGATGTTTCCACCTCCATGCTTCACAGTTGGGATGGTATTCTTGGGGTTGTACTCATCCTTCTTCTTCCTCCAAACACGGCGAGTGGAGTTTAGACCAAAAAGCTATTTTTGTCTCATCAGACCACATGACATTCTCCCATTCCTCCTCTGGATCATCCAGATGGTCATTGACAAACTTCAGATTGTCCTGGACATGCGCTGCCTTGAGCAGGGGGACCTTGCGTGTGCTGCAGAATTTTAATCCATGAC
>NW_028166500.1:0-62225 GCF_964263955.1 Coregonus lavaretus
CGGATAGATGTGCAGTGGTCATTATTTATTTTGGTTTGCACAACACACACTGGAGTTATTGTCTCATTACTTAGAAGGCAGTGTTTTGGCTGGCTGGCCGGACTAAAAAAGGAACAAAAGCCTTTGGAGGGTCGGTGAAATGTGGGGAAGAATGCGAGGAATCGGATCGCAGTTGTTTTCTTAACTTTGCCTGAGTTTGAAATGTTAATTTGTGGAGCATTTTTAGATGGTCACTATTTACAGGTAGCCACAGGTTTGTAGAAGTTAGGAACAATGCTTTGCTTGTTCGGGTGACTGTCATCTGATGTATGTGTGTGCGTTATCTCTTTAAATCCAAACCCAGATCTCATCCTTTCCCTCATTCTCTCTCTATTCCAGGGAGCTCTCTCAGAGATGGCAGCCTTCCCCAGGGTCTAAGGCAGCCATGTTGGTTAACGTGAACAGTGTGAGTCGGATCCAGCCTGGAGGCCCATCTAGCCCGGCCCTGCAACTCTGTCACCACAACACCCACACCAAGCCCAGTGGCAACCAGGCCTTCACCCTCCTCCCCATCAGCAGCAAGCCCCCGTGGGCCCACGCCTGCTCTGCCCAGGGCTACAAGACTGCCCCCTCTGGCAAGATGGCCGCCGATGCCTACCACCTGAGGAAGACGGGGAACGGCAGCTTCTATCTGGTGTCCTCTGACCCTCCCCAAACCCCAGGCAATCTCAGGTCCCAGCCCAGCACCCCCAGGTCAGTGTCTCCCCAGTATGCCTCCACACTTCCCATCTACGATGACACGGGATCACAGTGTCCCATTTATGATGAGCCTCCTGCGGACATGGAGGTGGAGGGGGCTAACCTCCATAATGGGCCTGGTGGTCTGTCCCGCCTCACCCCCACACACAGCCTGCAGAAGCTCAGGCTCCTCCAGCACCCTGGCTCCTCTCACTCAATCTCTAGGCACAAGAGGAATCCCTCTGCCTCTGACTACAGTCCTGCTGGCCTGGAGGGCATCAAGCACATGGTCAATGTGGATCCCAAACAGGCCCTTCTGTCCACCTCCCCCGGCCCCACCCGCACCCCCACCCCACGGCTGGACCCCCTCTTGGCCCAGCCCCAGCCTCAGAGGGAGCCAGGGACCCCAGTGATGCCAGGTATCCTGGAGAAGAAGCAGATGTGGCGGGCCCTGGAGGCCAGTGTGTTGAGGGCAGTGGAGGCTTGCCACAGCAGGCAGAGCAGCCAGGCCTCCCAGGACTTCCCCACACCTCCAGGCCCCCAGACCACCTCCACCTACCAGGACTCTGGCTACTCCACTGGGCCCTCGCCCAGCCTGAGGAGGAAGAGCCGGCGGAGGGTAGGGGCCGGGGGGAGGCCAGGCTCAGTGGGCAGCAGCGGGGACCTGTGTGCCCTCAACGACAGACTGATGGCGGAGATGAGGGAGGTGGTGAGCCGCTCCAACACCATGAGGGAGATGAAGGCTGGTGGACTGGGGGTGCGAGAAGATGCCCCCTCTGCCAGCCGTTTGCTGAGCAGGGTGGGTAATCATAGCAACCCGGCCCTGGCGCCGCTGGAGATGCCAGGAAGGCAGAAGAGGACCTATGAGAAGGTGGACACCCTGGAGAAGAGCATCACCAGCCAGGCCAGCCTCTCCTCACCAGACACCCCCGGACCCCCCTCACAGGTACGCATCCGCTCCGCTGTGTGTCTTTGTCTCCGTCTCGTCTCTGTCACCTGTCTCTGTCTGTCTGTGAGAGATTAGACCTGATAAATTGAATAGTTCTGGTTTGTCTATTTGGTTAAAACCCTGACTGGTGCCTATTGTTGTGTGGTCTGTTTATGTGGAACGGTTTGTTTGGATTCTGTTTTGTTTTGTCTGGAGGTAGTAACATTGCTGGTGCTTTCCAGGACTACTTTCATTGCTAGACTAGTAAGAGTGTCTCAATTCCAAGTTAAAGTTGTGCACACCACAGTAAGGACAGATTGGCTCATTAGGCCTATTATATAACTAGATAAATGTGATAATTATATTTTGACTAGGCAGAGTAATATATACACACACACACACACACTGTCAGGAGGTTGACTTATTAGGCTAGGACAGGTGCACATGATTTGAGTTAGGGGAGCATTTTCCCTCTCATGAACAGTTACATAAGTAACCGTTTAGAGCCATAGCAGATCTTTAGTGCTATGAGCGCTGCCAAATATAATCCCAAAAGCCCTCTCAACAACGCACCCCTCTCCGTATCATGTGAGTTCCAGTATTCCAATGAAACTATAGAGCCAAAAAGGTAAAGATGTTTCAATTAAAAAATATCTTATAATATAAAACCTGTAAACAGAACAATTAGACTGGACGATGGTAGGAGTGTCAGGCTCAGAGGCCCCACTGGTCCAATACATGGTTCCCCTGGTCAGGAAGGAGGGCCACTGTCCCAGATGGCACAGGGTTGGAGAGCTGGGTAGGGGTGGGGCTCAGGGGCTGGTGCCATGAGGGGTTGGTACTGAAGCAATCACATTTAAACAAATATTGGAAATGGGTCCCTAAGCCTGTTCTTGAATACTCTACAAACCTGCTGTTATATCATGATACACGTACAGAATACACACACTTTTGGTTGTTGACTATACCCCTGTAAAGCTTTGCCTGTATTTTTCTATCCATTCCATTGTAGAGAAGCAGAACATTTGCGTCTTTTTCAAAACCCAGTAAACCCAGGGGTTTAAAGCCAGCACGGAAATGTGATCTGTTTTCACTGTGTAATCTATATATACAACCTTGAATGTTTCATATTAAAATCTGATTTTAAGGACTTTGGACATTATTGGCCTCCTTAAATAGAAATGTAATTAAACTCTGCCGTTGAATTACTACCATGTCATGGGGCATCTTAAAGCTATCTGTATAAAAGAGAAGGGGAATTATAGAAGATATAATTCATACTGTTAGTGTTCCTTTGCCTTGTTCCATTTGATCTTAAACAGTGACCCATGCCACTCAATTAAGACCATGAAGTCCATATGACCATATATAAAGAAGTGCTGCCAAACCCAAATCTGGAGATCTGCGCTATTTGAGCAGGAACCCTAAATCTAAATTCCAGGCTCTTTGGCACACTCCAACCCCATATTACATCATGGTCACAATGAAGAAATATGTTTAACATTGTATGTTCAGATAGTAAATTCCTGCTTTGATTTGGCCTGGGTTTCTTGTTGTTCCTGGATGTTTCTCTGAGTCTGACCAGAGCTGGATTACTGGTTTGGTTTTCACTGTGAAGGTGCAGTGACTGTGGATAGGGCTCCTTATAGGCAGAAATCCCACTTGGGATCAGACAGTGGATTTGCACATGCAGTGTTTAAGGAGAGGTGGGTCGGGGCAGAAATAGTTAGGGCCTCTTATGTCACCCTTCTGTGCTCCTCACCTGCTCCTGACGAAAAGGCCCATGTGGATATTGGGGCATTTTTGGGTGGTGCGGTTCCTTTCCGGCATTAGAAAATGAATGTGCCTATCCTGCAACAATTCCCCCTGGAGCCCTCGCACTGCAGAGCAGAGGAAAGGCAGCTCATCCACACTGAGGAGACTGCAGCTGTGGACATACAGTCCATAAATACACACAGTGCATTGGGAAAGTATTCAGATCCCTTCCCTCTTTCCACATTTTGTTACGTTACAGCCTTATTCTAAAATGGATTAAATAAATAAAAATCCCCATCAATCTACACACAATACCCCATAATGACAAAGCGAAAACAGGTTTTTAGACATTTTTGCAAATGGATTAAAAATAAAAAAAACAGAAATCCCTTATTTACATAAGTATTCAGAGCCCTTGCTATGAGACTCAAAATTGAGCTCAGGTGCATCCTGTTTCCATTGATCATCCTTGAGATGTTTCTACAACTTGATTGGAGTCCATCTGTGGTAAATTAAATTGACTGGACATGATTTGGAAAGGCACACACCTGTCTATTTAAGGTCCCACAGTTGACAGTGCATGTCAGAGCAAAAACCAAGCCATAAGGTCGAAGGAATTGTCCGTAGAGCTCCAAGACAGGATTGTGTCGAGGCACAGATCTGGGGAAGGGTACCAAAACATTTCTGCAGCATTGAAGGTCCCCAAGAACACAGTGGCCTCCATCATTCTTAAATAGAAGAAGTTTGGAACCACCAAGACTCTTCCTAGAGCTGGCCGCCCGGCCAAACTGAGCAATCAGGGGAGAAGGGCCTTGGTCAGGGAGGTGACCAAGAACCTGATGGTCACTCTGACAGACCTCCAGAGTTCCTCTGTGGAGATGGGAGAACCTTCCAGAAGGTCAACCATCTCTGCAGCACTCCACCAATAAGGCCTTTATGGTAGAATGGCCACACGGAAGCCACTCCTCAGTAAAAGGCACATGACAGCCCGCTTGGAGTTTGCCAAAAGGCACCTAAAGACTCTCAGACCATGGAAAAAATATTCTCTGGTCTGATGAAACCAAGATTAGTCAGGATCGAGGGAAAGAGCAAAGTACAGAGAGATCCTTGATGAAAACCTGCTCCAGAGCGCTCAGGACCTCAGACTGGGGCGAATTACCCTAAGCACACAGCCAAGACAATGCAGAAGTGGCTTCGGGACAAGTCTCTGAATGTCCTTGAGTGGCCCAGCCAGAGCCCGGACTTGAACCTGACCGAACTTCTCTGGAGAGACCTGAAAATAGCTGTGCAGCGACGCTCCCCAACCAACCTGACAGCGCTTAAGAGGATCTGCAGAGAAGAATGGGAGAAACTCCCCAAATACAGGTGTGCCAAGCTTGTAGCAACATACCCAAGAAAACTCAAGGCTGTAATCGCTGCCAAAGGTGCTTCAACAAAGTACAGAGTAAAGGGTCTGAATACTTATGTAAATGTGATATTTCAGTTTTTTGTTTTGTGATTATGGGGTATTGTGTATAGATTGATGAGGGGGGAAAAACAATTTAATCCATTTTAGAATAAGGCTGTAATGTAACAAAATGTGGAATAAGTCAAGGGGTCTGAATACTTTCCTAATGCACTGTACATACATACATACATACAGCTGCACTGACGCTTACTCTCTCCCTCTCTCTCTTCCCTCAACCCTCTCTCTCTCCTCTCTCTTCCTTCACCCCTCTCTCTCTCCTCTCTTCCCTCACCCCTCTCTCTCTCCTCTGTCTTCCCTCTCTTTGTCTCCTGAAGGCAGGGACCCTGGAACTGAAGGCTCAGTTGGACAGCAGGAAGAAAGATATGGTGGATGGACGAACAGGCTCACTGGGCCCCCACCACCACCGCTCCGTCTCCCATGACAACAGAGATGGAGGAGAAATAGGAGGCTCCTTCCACCAGCTCTCTTACACCACCCTGCGCCAGCCCCCACCAGACAACTCAGGCATGGCGGACTGGGCCAGCAAGCACCTGAACATGCACACCCAGGGCCTGTTCCGCCGCCGTGTCTCCATCGCCAACATGCTCTCCTGGAACCGCGGCTCCATCAAGAAGCCCATGCTGGTGACCAGTGACCGCGCTGTGAGGAAGGAGGCCTGTGAGATGTTCAAACTGGTCCAGGCCTACATGGGAGACAGACCCTCCCGCCTAGACCGCCGCCACACTGCCCTGCTCATCATCACCAAGTGCTGGGGCATGCAGGGCCTGAGGGACGAGCTGTACGTGCAGCTGGTGAGGCAGACCACGGGCAACACCAGCCCAAGGAGCCTGGCTGCAGGCTGGGAGCTGATGGCCGTCAGCCTGGCCTTCTTTGCCCCCTCACCCAAGTTCCGCTGCTACCTGGAGGGATACATCCAGAGGCACACAGAGCCTAGCAGCGACAAGCAACAGGGTGGGTCGAATTTCCCTGTTTCCTCCGTCACTCTGTGTGTGTGTGTGTGTGTGTGTGTGTGTGTCATTATCAGCATGACAGGTCTAGTTTGAGGGGTGTGATGGTTTGAATTGGTTTTTACCTCTTCTCTTCTCTCCTGTTTGCTCTTTGTGGATGTTATTAGATTTTCTGAATAGCCTTTTAACCTCTGCCTTATTTTCTGGTTTCCAGTGACTCAGTTCATACTAGACCAGCAAGACATGAAACTGAAGAAGAACTCAAAGTCCAGAAAGAAACGGAAACAGAACACGGATGAAGAAGGTAGGTCTGAGATCACTAAGGTAACATTATAAAGATGAATGTTTAGTATGGGAAGTGTTGCCGAGGAGGAAGTCTGTTGGGGAGTGCTGAAGTGAGAGACCAATAATTTGCCACTTTTCAAGATTAATTGTCTGTTATTTCCTTATTGGTTAGAAACCACTACAAACCGAACGTGGTTCATATTTATCTCACTGCAGATGAAGAATTTGGAGTGAAATGGAAATTTGTAATGATATGTCACTTGACTACCATGCTGATATGCAGAGTTTCCCTGGTAGATATTATGAATAGTTTTCACAGAATACCACAGGAGGTGATAAAAGAGCTGAATGATGACAATTTCTATAGAGACACAATAGGGAGCCATGTTAGTGGTTCCCTCTGGCAGTCCCACATTGTGTGTCCATCAACGATTTAAGGAAAGCCTACCCACTGCACATGACCTCATTAGGGCAACCCACAATACCAGCCTTGATAATGTCATCAGCAAAGAACCTATACTCGTCTCGTAGTATTGACCACACTGGTAAACCCACACACATTTTACATCAATGACTGTGCCACCAACCTATACACTGGACAACGTCAGTGACCCACAGGCCATGAGGAATGGTTACCCTTCATGGGAGTGACTCACTGAAGAGTTTTTCAGATATTGGCTGTAATAATGACTTGAGGGGGAGGGCCATTATATTACTCATGATGTGGGCACGGCGCAGCTGTGAGCAGAGGGGTGGGAGGGAGTCACGTGTGGGAACTGGAGGCCTCTTGTCTGGGCTCGGCCTGGGCTAGACTGGGATGGGCTTCTCTTGGGCCTAGGCTGGGCTGAGGCGGGCCTTGCTTACTTGGGTTTAAACAATTAGCTATGAAATTAGACTTGACTGAGGTAGCAACACTGACTAAACAGATCCCTTGGAGAATCTCAGAGATACTTTCTGATCCCATGTGTTGGCAGCTGTTATCACATTCTCTGCCTTGTGCTCTTAATCCTCTAATGAGTGGTGATTTGTGGTGATTTCTCACAGGCTCTGGTTGCTTCGCTGTTTGTTTTGCCTTATCCAAACAACATGTTCATTTGGACCACCGCTGGTGTTCAAACCTGCTCTCAGGCTGGGTAAAGAAAATAACCCAACTCTTTATTTTCTTCCTCTAATGATTAGTGAATTCAGGGAGTCTTGGGAAAAACAGTGTGTTTTCTCTGAGATCATGAGCGAAATTATCTGTATGATCTCTGTAATTAGCTGTAATTACAGTCAAACTGGGCCAGATTAACGTTGGCTGTGAACATGCATGGGAGTCAGTTACCTGTTTGCTATAAATCCAGGGGCTTTCAGTTCAGGCTAGGGAACATTCCGGGAAGGATGTTTTTCATCGCAGCACAAAGTTCTCCATCTGGCCGGGGTTCAGCCACCTGAGAGAGAGTTCTCTGGGAAGGAAGGGAGATGGACGGGACCCCATGGGTGTGATAGGGAGGCTCAGGGAGGGAAGTGGAGGCCTGTTTTATGTGTGAACTTGAGTTATCACAGTGACAACGTATAGGGCTGGGGTGTAGGTAGGGATACCTCTGCTCCCTCCAGTGTTCTAAGTGTCTGATTAATCACCTGGGACATGATGTGCTGGATGGCTGGCTGGCTCCAGTCTCCTGTACCGTGACAGTTGAGGCGTGTATGCTCTGATCCCCAAATGGCAGAATCACACTGCAAACATGTCTCTTTAATTACCTCCTTGGAAATATCTGACATCTGTGGGAACAAATAGCTTGTCCTTTTAGTGAGGAATTGTTTAACCCTTTATATGTTGGCTTGGTTGGAAAGTTCCTCACAGGATTCACTCACTGAGCAGATGTATCTGTGTAGGTGTGAGCTGCAGCTACAATGAGAGCTGGATTTCCCATGGTGTTCGGGTCTCATTCCTCAGTCTTACAGTGGCCCTGTCTTTCTTCTCTCTTTACAGGTCTACCTATCAGCACGTATGCAAAGTTCTGCTATCGCAAACTACAGAAAGTGGCCATAACTGGAGGCAAAAAGGTAAGTTGAGATATGAGCAGGGCAAAGGGGTGGGGAATATCGACAAGGGGGGCAGCCTTGGACAATACATAACCCCGCCCTGAATTTCGCTCTTTTTTTTAAATACCCACAGTGGACCAAACCAATACAGATGTTGCTAGAGAGATAAGTAATGCTAAATAGATAAACATGGACATTAGTCAGAAACATATTATCATGGATAGACATGGATAGATCCTTATAGGGACAGTCACAGGCCTTAACATAAAGATAAGACATAGTTATAGTCTATTTCAGATATCATCTTTGATGTCGACAGTCATAGACATAATCATAGACAGAGTCATACATGTACAGTACAAAACGTCCTAGTAGTCACGCTCTGTGAACCTCCCCTGCAGGGTCTTCGTAAGCCCACTCTGGAGGAGATTGACCACAGCAGGCTGGCCATCGTGACCCCCTCCCTGTTCGGCAGCTCCCTGGATGAGGTGATGGAGCGCCAGAGTGAACTCTTCCCAGACAGGAAGCTACCCTGGGTACAGGTGCAGCTCTCCCAATATGTCCTGGCACTGGGAGGGGCCCAGACCGAGGGCATCTTCAGGTGAGACTGACGGACAGGAGGTCAGCCAAACACCTCAGGGTTAGGGTCAATTCCATTTCAATTCAGAAAGTAAACCAAATTCCAATTCCAAATTTCCTCATTTGAAAAGCATTGACGAGAATTGGAATTTCAGTGTACTTCCTGAATTGTCTGGAAATGGAATGGACCCCAACCTTGGTATTCACCAATGAGGTGTGGGGTAGTGGTGTGTGTTTAGCAAGGTAGCAGTCATAAGAGGAGATGTAGACAAAGAAAGGATCTAGACAAATGTATTTGTCAGCCTTAGTGGGTGGTCTCCTGAAGCAGTACAGTTTAAAGCAAACGTTCCCTGTGCAGCTTACTGTACAGAGACAGAAAACAGAGCAAACATTGACTACCACTTGTCACGCCCTGGCTCTGGGGACTCTTATATGTTGAGCCAGGGTGTTAGTTTCTATGTTTAGTGTTCTATGTTCATGTTCTAGTTCATGGGTTTCTATGTTGGCCGGGGTGGTGCCAATCAGAGGCAGCTGTGGCTTGTTGTCTCTGATTGGGAACCATACTTAGGCAGCCTGTTTTGCACTTGTCATTTGTGGGATCTTGTTCCGGAGAGGTTTGTGTTTGTTAACCTTAGGACTTCACGTATCGTTTTGTTGTTTTGTTGTGTGTGTTTAAAGTACTCATTAAAAGATGTACGCATATCACGCTGCGCCTTGGTCCATTGCTTACGACGATCGTGACAGAAGATCCCACCAAAAGAGGACCAAGCAGCGTGTCCAGGAACAGACAGCCTGGACTTGGGAGGAGATCCTGGACGGGAAGGGATCCTGGACTTGGGAGGAGATTCAGGCCGGAATGGATCGCCGTCCCTGGGAGGAGACTGTGGAGGCGCGCTACAGAGAGGAGCAGCGGCAACGCAGAGGGTACCGGCCGAGGAGGAAGCCCGAGAGACAGCCCCAATATTTTTTTTGGGGGGGGGCAAAAGGGGTGGTTGGCGGAGCCTAGAGGTAGAGCGGAGCCAACTCCCCGTACTCAGGCTAGGAAGCGTGAGTCTGGGCAGGCTCCGTGTTATGCGGAGCCACGTACTGTGCCGCGAGTGTTCCGGCACAGTCCTGTACGTCCTGTGCTAGCACCACGCACGTGTCGTGCTAAGGTGGGCATGCAGCCAGGACGGAGTGTGCCGGCTCAACGCTCGTGGCCTCCAGTACCCCTCCTCGGTCCCGTATATCCTGCGCCAGTGCCACGTGATGTAGCGCCAGTACGAGTGCACAGCCCTTTACGTCCTGTGCTGATGCCTCACACATATTGTGTGGAAGTAGGCATTCAGCCAGGACGGGTTGTGTTAGCTCTCCGCTCCAGACCTCCAGTCCGCCTCCACAGTCCGGCCCGGCCCGTTTCGGCTCCCCGCACCAAGCCTGTGGTGCGTGTTCCCAGTACGGCCCAACCCGTTCCTGCTCCCCGCACTAAGTTAGTGGTGCGTGTTCCCAGTCCGGCCCGACCCGTTCCTGCTCCCCGCACTAAGTTAGTGGTGCGTGTTCCCAGTCCGGCCCGACCCGTTCCCGCTCCCCGCACTAAGTTAGTGGTGCGTGTTCCCAGTCCGGCCCGACCCGTTCCTGCTCCCCGCACTAAGTTAGTGGTGCGTGTTCCCAGTACGGCCCAACCCGTTCCTGCTCCCCGCACTAAGTTAGTGGTGCGTGTTCCCAGTACGGCCCAACCCGTTCCTGCTCCCCGCACTAAGTTAGTGGTGCGTGTTCCCAGTACGGCCCAACCCGTTCCTGCTCCCTGCACTAAGTTAGTGGTGCGTGTTCCCAGTACGGCCCGACCCGTTCCTGCTCCCTGCACTAAGTTAGTGGTGCGTGTTCCCAGTCCGGCCCGACCCGTTCCTGCCCCTCGCACCAAGCCAGTGGTGCGCGTCGCCAGCCCGGTCCGGCCTGTTCCTGCCCCTCGCACCAAGCCAGTGGTGCACGTCGCCAGCCCGGCCCGGCCTGTTCCTGCCCCTCGCACCAAGCCAGTGGTGCGCGTCGCCAGCCCGGCCCGGCCTGTTCCTGCCCCTCGCACCAAGCCTGTGGTGCGCGTCGCCAGCCCGGTCCGGCCTGTTCCTGCTCCCCGCACCAAGCCAGTGGTGCGCGTCGCCAGCCCGGTCCGGCCTGTTCCTGCTCCCCGCACCAAGCCTGTGGTGCGCGTCGTCAGCCCGGTTCGGCCCGTTCCTGCTCCCCGCACCAAGCCAGTGGTGCGCGTCGCCAGCCCGGTCCGGCCGGTTCCTGCTCCCCGCACCAAGCCAGTGGTGCGCGTCGTCAGTCCGGCACAGCCCGTGCCTGTTCCACCGGTGCTTGGTCAGGTACTGGTAAGCTGCTCTACACCGGAGCCTAAGCAATCCGCTCCACCGATGTCCAGTCCAGCTCCAGCCAGCGGGACCAGACCAGGGGCGCTACGGGGGGGGTAGCTAGAGAGTGGTGGTCACGCCCGGAGCCGGATCCGCCTCCGAGGCGGAATGCCCACCCGGCCCCTCCCCTGTTGGGTTTAGTTGGCGCGGTCGCAGTCCGCGCCTTTGGGGGGGGGGTACTGTCACGCCCTGGCTCTGGGGACTCTTATATGTTGAGCCAGGGTGTTAGTTTCTATGTTTAGTGTTCTATGTTCATGTTCTAGTTCATGTGTTTCTATGTTGGCCGGGGTGGTTCCCAATCAGAGGCAGCTGTGGCTTGTTGTCTCTGATTGGGAACCATACTTAGGCAGCCTGTTTTGCACTTGTCATTTGTGGGATCTTGTTCCGGAGAGGTTTGTGTTTGTTAACCTTAGGACTTCACGTATCGTTTTGTTGTGTGTGTTTAAAGTACTCATTAAAAGATGTACGCATATCACGCTGCGCCTTGGTCCATTGCTTACGACGATCGTGACACCACTGCTCAAGAGCCCCTGGAGACCAGCAATGTTTAATGTGTAGTTAGTCTTTGTTTGGTCTTTCTGTAGCTGATTCAATTCCATATAATTTTAAGGCTTTGACACATCGGTAGCATTTACTGGCCAAGAGTACTTTGCACCTGGTTAATCGAATATCAGGATATCCGAAAGGACATTAGTATTTCATTACTTGTTTATTTTTTGGTTACAATGAAAAAGCTTTGTCTAAATTAAATGTGATCTTAAATGATATACCATGACATTTGAAACGTAATAAAACACATTTTTTAATGTAGTTTTTAAAACGTACTATTTTCCCCACTTCAAATAGCAATTACAGGCGCTCACCTAACATACACTGCTCAAACAAATAAAGGGAACACTAAAATAACACATCCTAGATCTGAATGAATGAAATAATCTTATTAAATATTTTTTTCTTTACATAGTTGAATGTGCTGACAACAAAATCACACAAAAATTATCAATGGAAATCAAATGTATCAACCCATGGAGGTCTGGATTTGGAGTCACCCTCAAAATTAAAGTGGAAAACCACACTACAGGCTGATCCAACTTTGATGTAATGTCCTTAAAACAAGTCAAAATGAGGCTCAGTAGTGTGTGTGGCCTCCACGTGCCTGTATGACCTCCCTACAACGCCTGGGCATGCTCCTGATGAGGTGGCGGATGGTCTCCTGAGGGATCTCCTCCCAGACCTGGACTAAAGCATCCGCCAACTCCTGGACAGTCTGTGGTGCAACGTGGCGTTGGTGGATGGAGCGAGACATGATGTCCCAGATGTGCTCAATTGGATTCAGGTCTGGGGAACGGGCGGGCCAGTCCATAGCGTCAATGCCTTCCTCTTGCAGGAACTGCTGACACACTCCAGCCACATGAGGTCTAGCATTGTCTTGCATTAGGAGGACCCAGGGCCAACCGCACCAGCATATGGTCTCACAAGGGGTCTGAGGATCTCATCTCGGTACCTAATGGCAGTCAGGCTACCTCTGGCGAGCACATGGAGGGCTGTGCGGCCCCCCAAAGAAATGCCACCCCACACCATGACTGACCCACCGCCAAACCGGTCATGCTGGAGGATGTTGCAGGCAGCAGAACGTTCTCCAAGGCGTCTCCAGACTCTGTCACATCTGTCACACGTGCTCAGTGTGAACCTGCTTTCATCTGTGAAGAGCACAGGGCGCCAGTGGCGAATTTGCCAATCTTGGTGTTCTCTGGCAAATGCCAAACGTCCTGCACGGTGTTGGGCTGTAAGCACAACCCCCACCTGTGGACGTCGGGCCCTCATACCACCCTCATGGAGTCTGTTTCTGACCGTTTGAGCAGACACATGCACATTTGTGGCCTGCTGGAGGTCATTTTGCAGGGCTCTGGCAGTGCTCCTCCTGCTCCTCCTTGCACAAAGGCGGAGGTAGCAGTCCTGCTGCTGGGTTGTTGCCCTCCTACGGCCTCCTCCACATCGCCTGATGTACTGGCCTGTCTCCTGGTAGCGCCTCCATGCTCTGGACACTACGCTGACAGACACAGCAAACCTTCTTGCCACAGCTCGCATTGATGTGCCATCCTGGATGAGCTGCACTACCTGAGCCACTTGTGTGGGTTGTAGACTCCGTCTCATGCTACCACTAGAGTGAAAGCACCGCCAGCATTCAAAAGTGACCAAAACATCAGCCAGGAAGCATAGGAACTGAGAAGTGGTCTGTGGTCACCACCTGCAAAACCAGTCCTTTATTGGGGGTGTCTTGCTAATTGCCTATAATTTCCACCTGTTGTCTATTCCATTTGCACAACAGCATGTGAAATGTATTGTCAATCAGTGTTGCTTCCTAAGTGGACAGTTTGATTTCACAGAAGTGTGATTGACTTGGAGTTACATTGTGTTGTTTAAGTGTTCCCTTTATTTTTTTGAGCAGTGTAGTTTCCACAATACCTGACACAGATCAATGCAAAATACTCACAAGAAAACCTTTTAGTAACAGAATCAGTTTTATCATGGAGAAAATCAGACCTCTCTTTCACTGGTGCTGTTAGCCAAACTACTGGCGAAAAGCAGCATGTCCACTGTTTACCTCTGCCATGTGCATTTGCATCATTTAAATAAATCAAAAATTTGACTATCCATATATCCGAAAAAATGTAATGATATTATTCGAATAGTAAAATAATTTCAAATGCCCATCCCTAGAACAGAGTGCCAGTATTTTGCTAACCGAGTGCAAACCAATTCTACATGTAGAATATATTACCATGTAATAATGGGTTTACTAGCTACGCCACTCAACATAGATTTTTTTATAGTGGGGTTGTATTTCCCCCTAGTGGCCATGCAGTGTAACTGAGTACTGAATTATACTGAATATTGAATACTGCATTTTCTGTAGGGTGCCAGGAGATATCGATGAAGTCAACGCACTTAAGCTTCAGGTCGACCAATGGAGGATCCCAGAAAACCTCTCAGACCCCAACGTACCTGGTGAGGTAGTCTGTACCTCTGTTATCTGTGTGTATGTGCTCGTGTGTGTGTGCGCTAGTGTTAACACTGTCCCTGTCTCCTCCAGCCTCCCTTATGAAGCTGTGGTATCGTGAGTTGGAGGAGCCTCTCATCCCCATGGCCTTCTACAAGCAGTGTGTCAGTAACTATGACGACCCTGTGGCAGCTATCACTGTTGTCCAGTGTCTGCCTGAGCTCAACAGACTGGTGCTGTGCTACTTTATCCACTTCCTGCAGGTAATCATCACACAACACAGAACACTACAGCTAATACACTGTACCTGTCCTGGACACCACTAGACGGTCATACTGACACACAACTATTATCATATTCATTGGTCAGGTAGTTGAAATGGAACAAATTACTACAAACTCATTAATTTGTCAGTAGTCATTTATTGTCTGTATTGTTAATATAGAATATGGTCAATCTCTGTTTCAAGATACTTTACATACTCTCCCTCTGTCCCTCACAATTTCTCTCCCTGTCCCACACTAATTATCCCCAGGTGTTTGCTCAGCCTGCCAATGTGTCTGTTACTAAGATGGATGTCAATAACCTTGCCATGGTGATGGCCCCAAACTGCCTCCGCTGCCAGTCTGATGATCCACGAATCATCTTTGAGAACACACGCAAGGAGATGTCCTTCCTGCGCATGCTCATCATTCACCTGGACACCAGTTTCATTGAGGGCGTTGTATAGACTGACTCCTGACTCCCCTGACATCACATGTGCCCAATGGTCACAGAGAGATTCACTCTGCTTTTCTGAATGAAGCCTGCCCCACTCCATTGATCAGTCCGAAAGCACAAAGCACCAACACATGCACACACACTGGAAATCATACTGTAACGATACAAGAGTTGATCATTTCTATCTTCAAAGTCGGGGCAGGGACATAAGAGAAAACAGGGTTTACACAGATGTCTCACCACTGAGTACTGTACTTAAAGATGTACTCTCAAACTTTGTATAATTTACACCAGTAGTTCTGAATGTGGTGCTCACCAGCCAAAAGCGGTCTCAGTTTTTTGTGTACTACGTCGTCAAGTTGTGTACTTGTCATCAATTTCGTATGATATGTTAAATCCTTCAAATTATTTAAACAAAATTATGTACAATTTGTATATGTTATGAATCCAAATCATACTATATGTTACGAATTTGTTGTGCTTAAGATCCTGGAGTGTATCTTTAATACTGTCACTTGACATTGGACCCATCCTGTTCTACTTTCTGGCTGCGGAACAATACATATGTGCTGACTGCAGAGGAGACATTGTGTTCTGTGATGGAAACCCCACAATGATGGCACTCAAAAAGACTACAAATTACTTCACATCATAGGCACCGTTATTTACCCAGTTCATTTTGATGACTTTTTTAAATTGCATGTAAAATCAGATTTTCCTCCTACATTTATGACTGAATGTGAAGTGCTATTGTTTCACTGGATATGTGGGCTGTGCAGAAGGAGTCTCATATGTTTTTTACAGGATGGACGTTGTTGTCAGGAAACAGGGCAACTGACAAACAGACCCAGGGTTCCCGCCTTATTTATATCTACAAAGAAACCATGTTGATATTTGGCCTCTTTTGTCAGGCTGTGTGTGTGTCTGTGTGTGATGAGGAAAAACATATATAGAAATAAGCTTGTCTGTGATGTTTTTAGTAGTTGTATTAACAAGACCCTGCATTAGTCTCAATGCTATGTTGATGATTTTATCTGAAGCGGCAGAGTACCACCACAGCTATTTTAATATACTGTACAGTCAGAGCCTACATGTCAAAGTACAAACTGGAAGAAATAAGACCATGTGTTTTGGAGCTTATGTAAAATGCCCTTTTTTAGTGGTCCGTGGAGAGAGTGTTCTGCAATAACAACCTTCTGGTGTTCAACTGCTGAGGAAGGATGTTGTAAATGTATACTGTCTGGTACATGTATGTATTTACATTTTTAAATGTAAAATGTATGTATGTATGTATGTATGTATGTACTGTACTGTGTGTATGGGAGATCTATTCAAGGCGATAAACCAATATCTAATTGAAAAGAGGCATAAACAAATGTATAAAGCACTACTGTCACTTATTTTCTTTGTGGTCTGTAGAACTTTTGGTCAGGTGTTCTGTTAAAACAGGTTTAGTAATAATTGCTCTCTGCTTCCCCCTCTACCTGAAAGTCAGATTTTTATATGCTCCTAAACTATGGATGGGGCACTCTGTCAAGCACTCTGGTGATGTAGATAAGACTCTCCCTGGAGGCTTTGCTAATGTAAATAATGCTTGTAAATAGTAAGATCTCTGGCTCTGTTTTTAAATGATCCAGGGTAAAGGTGAATATTCCTGTTGAGCGAGAAAAATGTGTTTTTGTAATTACTGTTAATTTCCCTGCTAACTATTATGTGAACATAGCCTCTGTTATTCTATGGAAGGATTGTTCATGAAAAATAAAGGTTTGTTTCATTGTAGACCGGTTATCATTAATTTACTGGATTAAGTGTATAACAAAGTTCTCTATTATTGATTGAGTGTATTGCCCCATGGCACTCCCTACAGTCATGTCTGGTCCAAATGTGTTGTATGTTCTGTTTGAGTATTGTCATGTGCATGGTCCTCAGTTCTTTATGGTTGTCATGTCATGGTCCTAGAAAAAAAATGATATTTTTTTTCATAATAATGTAGAGCAGAAGTTTCTAAATAAAGAAAATGTAGCCTATTTCGGAATAAAATAGAGAGCACTTTTCAAGAAATAATAGCATGATAAATGTGCTGTGTGATAAGATGTCGAATAGCCTAGCCTACTATTGATGTAAATTTGCCATTGGAAGTACATGCAGTATAGGCCTACTGTAAAAATAAAACATTAAATTGACTTGTGGTACAAGTCAGAGCCATATACAGTTGCAGCCAAATATATTGGCACCCTTGAAATTCTTAAATAATTCCCTATTTCTTCTCAAATAAGTTGACATTTAGAAAAACTTTTGGTCACTTGTTATTGGATTTTCAACATTACAGAACCAATGTTATTTTTGTAAACTTAAGTTTGCAATTTTAATTAGGAAAATAAAGAAATGTCATGGACAAAATTATTGCCACCATGGAGCTAGTCCTTGGTTGCACAACCTTAGTCCAAGATAACTGCAGACAAACTTCTTATAGCCATCAATGATCATGCTGCACCTTTTGACAATTTGGCCCACTTGTCAGCAGGAACCTGCTCTTATTCTTCGATATTTAAGGGGTGCCCCTCCACCAACTGCTGCTTTCAGATCTCACCATAGGTTTTCGATGTGATTCAGATCTGGGCCCGGTTTCCCAAAAGCATCTTAAGGCTGTTCTTTTTATTTTTTATTTCACCTTTATTTAACCAGGTAAGCCAGTGAAGGCTGTTCAATGTTCAATGGTTCTAACGATGAACTTAGCCTTAAGATGCTTTTGGGAAACCGGGCCCTGGACTCTTCGCTGACCACTCCAGAACAGTCCAGCATCACTTCTTAACCATTCCTGAGTGCTTTTTTATGTGTGTTTGGGGTCGTTGTCCTGCTGGAAGACCGACAACCTTCAATGGAGACACTGGGTTGAACATTGGATTAAAAAACACCTAATCATCTGCTGATTTCATGATGCCTTGCGCACGTCCAAGGTCCCCAGTACCAGAGGCAGCAAAGCAACCCCTCACCATTAATCAAACCTCCCCATCTTTGATTGTAGGGAGGGTTTTATTTTTATTGAATGCTTCATTTGGTCAGTAAACACAGCGCTGATCTCTATTGCCCAAAAAGTCTAGTTTTATTTCATTGGTCCACAGAACATTTTCCCCAGGATTTAGGCTTGTTTAGGTGGGTTTTTGAAAAGTTCAATCAGGCTTTCTTGTGTATCCTTCAGCAGTGGGGTCTTCCTATGTTTACCAACAACCAAATGAAGCGCTCAAAGAAAATAACACCCTCCCTACAATCAATTATGGGGGAGGTTTGATAATGATGTGGGGTTGCTTTGCTGCCTCTGGTACTGGGAGGCCTTGAATGTGTGCAAGACATCATGAAATCAGCATATTATCAAGGTGTTTTGGAGTGCAATGTTCAACCCAGTGTCCACAAATGTATCAGTTGAAGGTTGTGGGTCTTCCAGTAAGACAACAACCCCAAACACACTTAAAAAACACCCTGGAATGGTTCTAGAAGAAACACTGGACTGTTCTGGAGTAGCCAGTGAAGAGTCCAGATCTGAATCACATCCATAACCTATGGTGAGACCTGAAACAGCAGTTGGAGGGCACCCCTAAAACGTTGAAAAATTAGAACAGTTTTCTACTGAACAATAAGCCGAATTGCCAGTAGAAAGGTGCAACTAAAATAAGCATTTGTTGGCAGTTATCTAGGCCAAAGGCTGTGCAACCAAGTACTAACACAGTTTACAAAAATAACATTGGTTCATGAAACTTTACAGTTGGCACTATGCATTGAGGCAGGTAGCATTTTCCTGGCATCCGCCAAACCCAGATTCATCCGTCGGACTGCCAGATTGTGATGTGTGATACATCACTCCAGAGAACAGGTTTCCATTGCTCCAGAGTCCAATGGCGGCGAGCTTTACACCACTCCAGCCGACGCTTGGCATTGCGCATGGCGGCTGCTCGGCCATGGAAACCCATTTCATGAAGCTCCCGACGAACCGTTGTGCTTACGTTGCTTCCAGAGGCAGTTTGGAACTCGGTAATGACTGTTGCAATCAAGGACAGACGATTTTTAAGCGCTATGCGCTTCAACACTCAATGGTCCCGTTCTGTGAGCTTGTGTGGCCTACCACTTCGCGGCTGAGCCATTGTTTCTCCTAGACGTTCCCACTTCACAATAACAGCACTTACAGTTGACCGGGGCAGTTCTAGCAAGGCAGAAATTTGACGAACTGACTTGTTGGAACGGTGGCATCCTATGACGTTGAAAGTCACTGAGCTCATCAGTATGGGCCACTCTACTGGCAATGTTTGTCTATGGAGATTGCATGGCTGTGTGCTCGATTGTATACACCTGTCAGCAACGAGTGTGGCTGAAATAGCTGAATCCACTAATTTGAAGTGGTGTCCACATACCTTTGGTCGTGTATATATGTTGATTTGGGCCAATGCGGTTTATGCATTATGATGCATTTACATGACACTTGAACATAGCAGCCATGTTAGCTCCCTATTAACATTACATGGGGAATATTGAATCAATGCTTTTTAACTGAATGTGTAGAAATAGAACAACATTCAAAATTCTAAAAGTTGGCCTATTATATATATATATATATATATATATATATGGCTCTGGTACATGTAGCCTCTACCATGCACCTCTGTGAAGCGAGAACAGAAGGTCCTTTTAATAATTGCACATGCGTAGTTGCGTGCCAGTCGCCGGTAGTGTGACTCGAGTGCATCAGGAAGAAAAATTCAACTGCGTGCACTGGAATCAGATGCGGAGGCACCACACGAAAATATTTTATCGCTCACTGTGCACATCACCATCGGAAAGAGTATCCAGAAATCAAGGTAACATTTGATGCAACATTTAGTCTTAGTATTTGCAACATAATAGCAAAAGGATTTATGCATCAATAACACAAAATATTGTGAATGCTGCTTGTGCTTCCTGAGTTCTAAACAAATAACTTTAAATGACTTGTAATGTAGATTTATTTTGCCTTATGGATATCTTATACCGTTTATACTGTTTGGCGTAAGGTTGACTCGTAATTGTTTTTCTGGCGGGTTCGGCAGCTGCAGGGAAGTTCAAAATGCTTTATTTCCATGCAGTATTTAGTACGGTAAGAAAAGTGTGGCCTACAGAGGCCCCGCGATCACCTTATGAATGACAGCCTGAATGGCCTGTAAGATTTCTAAAGCCCGCCCCAATCAGACCCCTTAACCAATTAGCTTTGTTCAAATCACTGACGAACTACAGTGTAATATATTGAACACTCCCACTCCTTACAGAATATCGGACAATAAGGTTTCAGAAAGTAGTCAACAAACGCGAGTTTTGCCGTCGTGAATTGTATAAAATCGTACGCATTTTATTTGAGCCTCACTTTTGAGTGGATGCTGCGTGATTGCTTAAACGCAGAACGAGCAGACAGCGCTCCCAAAATTATGGGGATAAAAAACATGGCATAGCAGGGCAGGATTAGGCTATGTTTCGATATTTTTTCTGCTTCTATTCTTAGGCTACATAGTACATTTAAAGCCATGGACTATTAGTAGGCCTTTAGTTGAGGCTGCAAGGTCCAAATTGAAGGTTATTTTCACCCTTTATCAGGTGTAGTATAAACAACAGATGTGTATTGCGCGCCATTTGCTTCATTTGATTGTGGTCGCTTCCGTGCGTTTTGAGCGACACAACGTCAGTCCAACAAATAATAATACCCTATTCATTCACAAGTGCTTTGTCGGAATAGGTGTGTTTATTGAACCTACATAGCCCTACGGTAGGTTCGTGTTATTCAACTGGCCTATCTACATAACTAGCTTCATCTAATTTCAGAGACCATTGCTATTGTCTCCCATTGTTTCAATACGTGGAATGTTCGCCTGACCAGAACACGTGGTTTGCCAAGTAGTGTGAAGATATCCGGCTACTAGCTAGGTTGCATTGAAATGGAATATGCTCAAAGTCTCTCCCCAAAGGTGAGTTTGGCCTCCCCAAAGTAGGATAATGTATTGCATAGAAATGCTTAGAATGTTGTGTTTCCTGGTGTTTTGAAAATGATTGTGTTTGACTGGGATAGAGAGGATACAAAGTATCCAGGGCGCGAGACAACAATGTAACGCTATGCAATGGACCAGACAATGGACCGGTTTGAGTAGCAGTGCATATCTTTTATTTGAGCAAATTTCATCATCAACATGAACATTTTAGTAAAATTGCCAAAATTATAATGAATCATCACACTTTGTGATCACCCCGGGTGGACAAAAAAATAGGGATAAAGAATAGACTGTGGGAATTTCATAGAGTGCTGCCCACGTCTTCGAAAGTGTTCTGGCACTTGACCTCGTTTATTAGGCTACTGCCTGCAGAATATGCTCAATACGTGAATTAGACAGCATTCATGTAAAAATACAGAATAGACTGTCGGAATTTCACAGCGTGCTGCCCACATCTTCGAAAGCTTTCTGGCACTTGACCTCATTTATTAGGCTACTGCCTGAAGAAAGATGCTCAATACGTGGATTAGACAGTATTCATGTAAAAATCGATGGAGTCTTTCATAAGGGTTGCATGCAAAAGCTTCAAAGAGGAAGGTTTGCGTGCTGGTATGCCCTGGATGACCGGTTTCTATTCATCTCCTCAATTTAAGTAGCATCCTTTGTGAAGCAAGCAGGTGGCCATAGGTTGAGATCTGAGGTAGACATTAGGCATATAGGGGTTTCTTTGCCAAGTGTTCAGATACATTTGATATCATAAAGGGTTCATAAACCCTTAAAGTCCTTTGGAAATCATTCAAAACGAATATCAAGCTATATGAAGGGTGTCAATGGTTATGCCATCTTTGGAAGAGCACCAGATGTAAGGGAATTTTACGTCACCTTTTATGTAGCTTGCTTATAAAGCGTCTATGTAGTGCTTTTGATAATGACTACTTTGTGGATGCTCTATAATGCCTTAAAGTTAAGTTTCTACAATGTTCACACGTGTCTTTGGATGAAACAAACTAAGATATAGCTTAGAACTATAGTTTTTCAACACACCTTTTAGACTTGGGGCTAAATTCCACTGCCAACATTGTTCCACCAGTGTTTCCGCTGTATTCATTTAGCAGTGGCACACCAAATTATTTAATACATTTTCGGGATGGAAAAACGCTTTCAGTGTAAACTTAAATGACTAAACCCAGACCTATATATTTTTGAATAATATCATCTTTGAGAACTAGAAATCGCCTAAATATAATCTAGACACAGGGAGAAATTAGGAGTGTTTTTGGGATGGCTGGATTACTGATGGGCCACGCAGGGTACATGACCAGGGGCCCTGATTGGGGTCCCCATTGGTTTTGTTATAATGTTCTATACATTTTAGCCATGGCAAAAATGTATAGAATTGCAGGAAATAGGAAAACAGCCAATTTTTCTCTCTGCTGCCAATTCCGGACTGATTTAAGCCGCGCCCACAACCCCCATGCCTGGTGGGATCCCCTCGTGTGGTCCTGAGTGGCTCAGTGTGTAGAGCATGGTGCTTGTAACGCCAAGGGTCCTGGGTTCGATTCCCTCTGTCGGCCACCCATATATAAAATGTATGCATGCATGATTGTAATTTGCTTTGGATAAAAGCGTCTGATAAATGGCATACAGTACCTTCGGAAAGTATTCAGACCCCTTTTTCCACATTTTGTTAGGTTACAGCCTTATTAAAAAATTTATTAAATTGTTTTTTTCCCCTCATCAATCTACACACAATACCCCATAATGACAAAGCAGAAACAGGTTTTTAGACATTTCTACATAAGTATTCAGACCCATTACTCAGTACTTTGTTGAAGCACCTTTGGCAGCGATTACAGCCTTGACTCTTCTTGGGTATGACGCTACAAGCTTGGCACACCTGAATTTGGCGAGTTTCTCCCATTCTTCTCTGCAGATCCTCTCAAGCTCTTGTCAGGTTGGATGGGGAGTGTTGCTGCACAGCTATTTTCAGGTCTCTAGAGATGTTAGATCAGGTTCAAGTCCGGGCTCTGGCTGGGCCGCTCAAGGACATTTAGAGACTTGTCCCGAAGCCACTCCTGCGTTGTCTTTGCTGTGTGCTTAGGGTCGTTGTCCTGTTGGAAGGTGAACCTTCGCCCAGTCTGAGGTCTTGTGGTTCTCTGTAGCTCAGCTGGTAGAGCACGGCGCTTGTAACGTCAAGGTAGTGGGTTCGATCCCCGGGACCACCCATACACAAAAAAAAATGTATGCACGCGTGACTGTAAGTCGCTTTGGATAAAAGCGTCTGCTAAATGGCATATTATTATATTTATTATAGGTCCTGAGCGCTCTGGAGCAGGTTTTCATTAAGGATCTCTCTGTACTTTGCTCTGTTCATTTTGCCTCAATCCTGACTAGTCTCCCAGTCCCTGCCTCTGAAAAACATCCCCACAGCATGATGATGCCACCACCATGCTTCACCGTAGGGATGGTGCCAGGTTTCCGCCAGACATGACACTTGGCATACAGGCCAAAGAGTTCAATCTTGGTTTCATCAGACCAGAGAATCTTGTTAGTCATGGTCTGAGTCTTTAGGTGCCTTTTGGCAAACTCCAAGCGGGCCGTGATGTGCCTTTTTACTGAGGAGTGGCTTCCATCTGGCCACACTACCATGATGGCCTGATTGGTGGAGTGCTGCAGAGATGGTTGTCCTTCTGGAAGGTTCTCCCATCTCCACAGAGGAACTCTAGAGCTCTGTCAGAGTGACCATTGGGTTCTTGGTCACCTACCTGACCAAGGCCCTTCTCCCCCGATTGCTCAGTTTGGCCGGGCGGCCAGCTCTAGGAAGAGTCTTAGTGGTTCCAAACTTCTTCGATTTAAGAGTGATGGAGGCCACTGTGTTCTTGGGGACATTCAATGCTGCAGACCTTTTTGGTACCCTTCCCCAGATCTGTGCTTTGACACAATCCTGTCTCGGAGCTCTACGGACAATTCCTTCGACCTCATGGCTTGGGTTTTGCTTTGACATGCACTGTCAACTGTGGGACCTTATATAGACAGGTGTGTGCCTTTCCAAATCATGTCCAATCAAGTTGTAGAAACATCTCAAGGATGGTCAATGGAAGCAGGATGCACCTGAGCGCAATTTCGAGTCTCGTAGCAAAGGGTCTGAATACTTTTTTTTATTTTTAATACATTTGCAAATGGGGTATTGTGTGTGGATTTAATCCATTTTATAATAAGGCTGTAACATAACAAAGTGGAAAAAGTGAATACTTTCCGAAGGCACTGTATATTATTGTTTCTGTATTTATGTAATTCCCTTCTCTCTCATCCATATAGTCAAGCCTCATCCTGTTTTCTCTCCTCTCTTCCTGGCAGTCCCCTCACCAAAATGACTAAGGCCCCTAGCACCAATGTTTGCTTTCACTTTCCCCTAATGTGATTCATTATGTAACAAGTAGACTCTGATCAAAATAAATTAAGAAAAAGGACAAAATTCTCTACTGATTATGGAGTCAGTCCTTCTATCTAAGCCAGTTCGCTCTAAGCCAGTCTCTAGCAACTCTGGTTATTTTTGCTATGACCTTATGTAGGAGCTGCACCATAGCATTTTAGGTACTAGAATGATGTGTTTCTGGTGTTTAACCAGGTAGAACTTTGTATGTGTGCCTGTCAGCAGGAGGTGGATGTGGACACGATGAGCAAGACACCCCCTAACAGAAGAGGAATAACGTTTGAGGTGGGAGCAACGCTAGAGGCCAGAGACGCCCTCAAAAACTGGTGAGTCACGCTTCAGTTCCTCTCTCACTCTTTCTCTTTGTCAGTACATTGTCTTTCTCTACCTGCAATCTATCTCTTTGTTGCTTTCCTCAGCTCCTTTTCAGTCTCTTTCTCTCTCTTTCTGCTATTCTCTGTTATCCTCTCTTATTACCTATACACCAATTATCTCTTGTCTTCCAGTTGAGTTCCTTTGCTCCCAACTCAATCACCCCTCTCGTATATATCCCCTGCTCCTAGGTATCCGGCCAACATAGAGAAGATTGACTATGATGACGAGAAGGTCCTGATCCACTACCGTCAGTGGAGCCACCGCTATGACGAGTGGTTTGACTGGACCAGCCCCTACCTGAGACCTGTAGAGAGGATCCAGCTGAGACGACAGGGACTGCTGGACGACTGTCCTATCCCTGTAAGAGATGTACTCTATTTAATTACTTATTCTCCCTACTATATTCCTACTGATTGCTCTACTTAGCTTTACCTGGCCTTCTGTTTGCTCCGCCTACTTCTATTGGATTTCATTTGCTCAGGCTGATACTGGATCCATGTTTGACAGTGACACTTCATTTCATCTGTCTGTCCAGGGATTTCATGTGAATGACAAGGTCCTCGCCAGTTGGTCTGATTGCCGCTTCTACCCTGCCAAGGTCTTGGCAGTGAATAAAGATGGTGAGTGGTTTGGAAGTACACTCATATGCATATTGAAGAGATTTATGGATTCTGTTCAGCATCAACGTGATCCATCTGATCTCCATTTGCCCTCAGCATCTTACACCGTGAAGTTTTATGATGGAGTCGTCCAGACGGTGAAGGGGATCCATGTGAAGCCTTTTGTCAGAAAGGTGAGCTCTTTGTTTCCTTCTCTCATCAGGGACTATAAATAGTTGTTTGTGCCTGCTCAAAGGGCATTTATCTGTTCATATTGTGTTGGCTTGCCATGCAGAGGGTCACGTTTCTGTGGGTTGTACTTTGCCTAATTTTCCTCTCTTTTCATCCCCCTCTCTTCGTGGAAATAGAGAGGAGGAGGGAAGACTCGGTCTGCTGAGAGGAACGGAGTCAAGAAGCCCCAGAATGGCAGAGACAAGAGGCCTCAGGAATACGGCCCCAAGAACAAAAGAACCAGACGCAGTACCTCTGACCAGGAGGGGGACAGTGACACAGAGGATGGTGATGATGAAGATGATTGGCACGAGAGGGAGGGGGAGGAGAAGACCAAGAGGAAGGATAGTGAGGGGGACGTCACCAAAGAGATACCACCCATAGTTAAGCAGGAGGAGGATATAGAGCAACATGCAGGACAGAACAACCTCAGGGATCACATGACAGCCACTGTGGACCCGACTGGAGTAAAAGTGGAAGAAGACGGAGGACAGAGTGAGGAGAGGCCTACTCATAATTTAAATGAAGGTATAAAGAAAGAAGAGGAGGAAATAAAAACTGTGTACACAGTCCTGAGTTCACCTAATGAAACTAAGCCACCCATTGAGTCACCCAATCAGATGTCAACACAGACCGGGCCAGTGTCTGTCCCATTACCCTCAGCTATCCCCACCAATGACAGAGTGGAGCAGAAGGCAGCAAGCCAACCGGATAGCTCCAAACCTGCACTGCTGGTCCTCCCAGTGAAACGTAAGGCCACACAACTTTTCAGAAAATCACTATCCAAAAGGCCTCCTTATATTTCCAATGAATGGAAGCGGTCAGTACACTCATATTTAGAGGTTCTGTCCATTTTAGAGGTTTATTTTCTCACAAGTCGTTAAAATAGTATAAAAGGTTTGAAACTAGATTTATGAGAATTCTAAGTGGAATGTTTTAATTTGTGTTGAATGTCGTCAGTCAGTGACTGTCAGTTTTTAATTTGTGTTGAATGTCGTCAGTCAGTGACTGTCAGTTTATATGGTCTGTGTCTTTATTTCCAGCGATAAGGAAGCAGGGTTTCCACAACCCGAACAGATTTAGCAGAGAGCCATGTGAGTTCTCGCCCTGCACTCTGTTACATCATTCAGTCTATCAGTTTACATAAGTGTCTCTCTACTCCTAGCTGTTTGTCCATCCTCTCTTACACTTCTCCATTGTTTTTTCAGTGTACAGAGTGATCAAAAACCAGCCTCCCCCGGTCCTGTCCATCAACTTGGACCACAACCCATTTAAATGCAGCGCTGTAGGCTGCACCAAGTCATTCCGCAAGGCCAAGCTGCTTCACTACCACATGAAATACTACCATGGAGAGGACCAGCAGCTAGAGGACGACCTCAGCCCCACCAGGAGCGTCCATACCCGGGCCTCAGAGAAGCACCCCTCCCCTAACTCTCTGGAGAGTCCTAAGAGGAGACGCACCATCTCCGCCTCAATGCGTAAGTGTCAAGAAAGGGCCATAGCTACATGATAGATTCACCCAAAGAGGAAATCGGTTTTAGTCATAGTATTGTGTTTTTCTACGCCTGGCAGACTCCACTGTGCACAGTCCTACTAGAACTCCCCCGTCTCCACGTAGTGAGGCCAAGACAATGAACAGACGCACATCAGCTCCATCTGCTGTCAACACCCAGCGCCAGCAGCAGAGGGCTCTACTGAGGGAGAAGAGCAAAGAGAACCAGCTGGACAGGAATGGACAGAGACCGGTGGAGACAGAGACTACTGAGAGCAGTGGTATGGACATATGTCTGTGTAAGATGTGGAAAGACATGAAGAGAAGGCTTAAATGAAAAATCCACTCAACTATATTTTGGTATTTTTTTCTCCATTTCTCCACACTGTTAATAGGCAGCCCCCTGCACCTCTCTGATTGAGGGGTTGGGTTAAATGCGGAAGACACATTTCAGTTGAATGCATTGTTGTACAACTGACAAGTATCCCCCTTTCCCTTCCCTAATACATGTCAGCAGTCAAGTGTTCAAGGTATTGACTTTTAAGAAGCAAAGTGTCACTTGCCACATCATGATGATGAGAAAGCATTAAATGACGCAAAACACATCATTATGATGTGGCAGGTGACAGTTTGCTTCTTGAAAACATTTTGGGACTCTTATCAACAGTGGACTAATGAAAAAAAATACCCAAAGATAGTTTTTGAGTGGATTTTTCCTTTAAATAGGCCTTTGGCTTTGAGCAAATGTGTAGCTATCTTTGCTGATTTCTGATCAAAGATTCACTTTCTCTTAACATGACACAACAGGATTATTGAGAAATTGTGCATGCTCCAGTGTTTGTGGTGGCGGAACACGCCTTCAGACTCTAGAGCACTCTCCTAACTCTTGGTTCCCCCTGTGTCACTCCAGCATTGGTGAAAGAACGAGATCGGCTGAAAGATAAGAAACAGAGGGACTTCCTTCGCATTAATCTGAAGAAGAAGAAAAAGAAGAAAAAGAAGGCCAAGTTTGGTAAGGAGACCCTAGTAATCCTACTGTTCTGCATGGGGCTCCTGTCATATAGCTTTAGCTAGGCTGCATGTGCAACGCTTCATTCAGGCCATGGGAAGGCCCCTGAGATATTTCATTCACGCCGCTTGGTAGGTGTGGTGTGTTCTTTTTACCCTTATTTTACCAGGTAAGTTGACTGAGAACACATTCTCATTTACAGCAACGACCTGGGGAATAGTTACAGGGGAATGAATGAGCCAATTGGAAGTTAGGGATGGTTAGGTGACCGCCAGATTGGGACTTTAGCGAGGACACTGGGGATAACACCCCTACTCTTACGATAAGTGCTATGAGATCTTAAGTGACCACGAGAGTCAAGACACCCGTTTAACGTCCCATCCGAAAGACTGCACCCTATCACTGCCTTGGGGGGTTGGGGATATGTTTTTTAGACCAGAGGAAATAGTGCCTCCTACTGGCCCTCCAACACCACTTCCAGCAGCATCTGGTCTCCCATCCAGGGACTGACCAGGACCAACCCTGCTTTGCTTCAGAGGCAAGCCAGCAGTGGGATGCAGTGTGGTAGGGGTGGGGCTGTGTGTGGGAGTAGCACTACAACTGCTGTGTCCTCACTACTGACCTACGTCACTTCATCAGTCAAATAGCCGCTGCTAATTTTTGTTTGCATCACTGGCTGATGATTTACACATCTTTTGGCTCATGTTTGGTTCATATAAAACACAGGCCTTTATTATGGTTTTATTAACCATCTCACTAATCTGTGTGAACTCTACTGCTAGGCACAAGCTACTGTGACTGCACTTTTGTAACCAAGTTTGAACCACTATTGGTCTATTGACCTAGTTCAAATTCACTCTGTGTGGATCTGTGGATGACACTTGTTATAACCCACAGTATTAAGAGGATGGTTTATTCACTGTGTACATTCACACACAATTAGACTTTATTTAGACTGTTTTGGCCAGTTCAGCTCTCAGAAACACTCAAGTAGAGGTGTTTTGTGGACACAAGTTTACCGTTTTGTTGTCTTTGTTTAAGGACATATTCTCACACCCATAATAGTATCTTCAGCTGTGAACATCAATCGTTTTTTTGTTTCATATATTGTCTGTTTGACCCCCCCCCCCCCCAAAAAAAAATAGTAGCTCTTGTTTGTCCTCATCAGCATTTCCAAGGTTGACATATTTTGTTCTGCGTCTGCTTCCCCCTCCCTCCCCTTTATTAACAGAGTACACAGGTAGTGAGGAGAATATTGACATCTCAATATTCGCTCTTCAGTCCAAATTGAATTTGCCACTCAAATTCCCCCTCTCACACAATCACAAGCCTGAGTCCTACCACTGCAGGCCCGGATACAACCAGTCAGAGCAGATGCACGTGGATGGTGGGTATTATTGTGTGTCTGTGTATGTCTATGAGTGTGTGTCACTCTCTCCCCTTTGCCATTATTCTTTGCCTGGTTTCAGTCCATAAGTAATTTGTTCTTTGCGTCTACCTGTGTATATTTTCCATTCTGTATCAAACCGATCTTGCTAATCATGTTCCACACTTTCTGGCTGGACAAGCAAACAAACTAGACCTGTTGTCACAGTTGAGGACCGATTCTATGGTTTATTGATTGAATCCGGGGCCTTTTCTTTGCTGCTATGGCTTGCTTTATTCTAATCAGTTTGTTATATGTACGACTCACGGAGCTATGCATAAGGGATATACTGTATGTTACAATGCTGTAGATGAAATGATCTATAGTTTCCTCCTATATTTCTACCATGGAGAACTCTTTCTCGCTCTCTCTGCTGGTGTTGCAATAATCTCTAGATCAAACACATCAGTTACATCCAGATGATATATCCTGGGGACTTACGTTGAGAAATATACTGTTTGGTATGAAACCAGCTCATGGGGGAAATATAGATGTGTATGTAGTTTTACAATGCTGCTAAAAGAGACTAGGGTCACCATGACCAGGATTGTCTTTATTAGTTAACCCCTTCCATCCCTTGATTTCCCCTCCAGATGAGGATAGCATCAGTGATTGGTCCACTGACAGTTGTGAGTGGAGTGATGATGAGCTGGGGGCGGAGCTGGACAATACTACACCACCCCTAAATCTGGGCTCTGTTGCCTTGGAGACAGGCAGTCAGGAGGTTGTGCGTTGCGTCTGTGAGGCGGAAGAGGAAAACGACTTCATGATACAGGTGAGCTGTCTTGGGGGTTTACCTGACTAGCCCTAACCTGCCTCCAATACACATACTTGAGACTGAAATAAATGTTGATGGCAATCCACTAGTCTCTCAATCATTTTAATCAATCAAATTTGTCAAACTGCACCTAACTAAAGGCCTAGCCCAACTCTGCTTTAAAAGCAAGCTCAGGCCAACAGTTAGCAGCAGGGGGAAAACTCAGTTTGATAGTGTTGCCTTGTCTCTCATCTCCTCAGTGTGAGGAGTGTCTGTGCTGGCAGCATGGCACCTGCATGGGCCTCCTGGAGGACAACGTCCCAGAAAAATATGCCTGCTACATCTGCAGAGACCCACCAGGTGAGAGCCAGCAACACACAACTGGGCTTGCTAGAAACTCCATCTCCGGTTTCTCCTTGGGGTTACTTGGGAGGGGGGGGGGTTAACACAAAACAAGACAAGCCAGTACATTTAACTGTGGTTTTTGTGGATGTGTCTTATTGTAATAGGAATTTCCAGGTGAACAAAAAGGAGAGCAGTCCTTGGTAAAGTCAATCAAAAATCAATCCGGTTTATTACAAATTACAACAGGGAGACACCTCCAGCCCAGAAGCAGAGACAATGTCTAACTGGCCTCCTGGAGACAGGACCTTTTTACTCTAATCAGACGGCACCAAATGTTCTCTAAACACCAGCCCGAGAGGCTTGTAGGAAGTCGAAACAAAAGGCAATGACTTTGCCAGCTGCTACAGAATCACAGTGTTTATAATGTCATCAATCAAATAATAATCAGTGTCCTCGGTCCTTGTATCTTCAGTAGCTCTGGCTTCAATCACTATCAACAGATATGAGAACAATCCATAACATTCAGTATCAAGTCTAGTGACCATCATCCCAGACACAAATGAGTGTCACAAATAGAATGCTAGAAATCGTGTATTACAAGAAAGGGAAAATATATAAATATGCAAACATTGTTAATCACTCTAAACTGAATATTAACTTTTCACTGTACATTTTCCCCATCACACTTATGATATCACGTGACCTCTGTTCCAGGTCAGAGGCAAAGCCTGCGGTACCGTTATGACCGTGATTGGCTGAGCAGCGGTCACATGTACGGTCTATCCTTCCTGGATGAGAACTACTCCCACCAGAATGCGAAGAAGATTGCAGCAACACACCAGCTACTAGGAGACGTACAGCGTGTGGTGGAGGTGCTCAATGGCCTCCAGCTCAAGATGAGCGTCCTACAGTAAGTAGTGTTGAATAGAATGGAAAAACTATACACTAATATGAATCAATATCTAATATCCTTATGAAATGTATACGGTCTGGATGGAGTCTGATTGTCCCTGTGTGCCCCTGTAGGACCCAGACCCACCCGGACCTGCAGCTGTGGTGCCAGCCCTGGAAGCGGGCAGAGAGGCCCTGGAGGAGAGGTGGCTCGGGGACGGGCACAGATGCAGCACCCTCTCCCGCGCCAACAGACGAGGGCTCCGAGAGGGACCACAAGAGTCTCGCCCGTGGGGGCGCAGAAGCTCTGATGTCAGCCGCCATGGAGAAGCTTAGCCGAGCCTCCTCTTCCTCCTCGTCGTCTTCCTCCTCACCCTACCAGTCGTTCCAGGACTCGTACATCTTGAGTGAGCACTGCTACCAGAAGCCGCGGGCATACTACCCTGCAGTGGAGCAGAGGCTGGTGGTGGAGACCACACGGAGGGGCTCTGAGCTGGAGGACAGCCTGAGGAGCACAGAGGACCTGCTGGAGAGAGAGCAGCGCTATGGAGGCATGCTGGAGACAGCCAGGCCCAAAGCCCACACACACCTGAACACTCGCACCAAGGTCCGTTCTGTTTCAGACTTCAGACATTCGTCTTCAACACCTCTATCTCTACCTGTCTTGTCTATATATGTTGTACCATCTATCTATCTATACATCCCACATACACTATAGAGTGGTTGATACTCTAAAAAGTTAACTTTATGACTGAATCCTCTTTCCCATGTCTCCAGGGTTCAGATGTTGGTCGGTGGGGCCAGGCTGAGGTGAAGCGGGAGGAGGGTGTTGGCTGCGGTGGGGGAGGGGACGTAGATGGCAGTGGCCAGCAGCACCAGTGGCAGATCAACCTGCTGGATCACATAGATGCTGTACAGGACGAGGTCACTCACAGGATGGATTTCATCGAGAGGGAGCTGGATGGTGAGACAACATAGCCCCTCTGTTTTCTGTTTATTAGCAAGGAAGCATTTTGTAATGCCACAGATTGTATATGTACAGTGAATAAGAAAGAATTTCAAGCAAAACAAGTCAACTGAAGACAGTAGCTTCTTTCTTATCCATCACAAAATTGTAGCCACAATAAATGAACCTATTTCTTATTGCCACATAGGTGAAGTGTGTTGTTTTACAGGGTCAGCCATAGTAGTATGGCGCCCCTGGAACAAATTTGGGTTAGGTGCCTTGCTCAAGGGCACATCGACAGATTTTTCACCTTGTCGGCTCGGGTATTCAAACCAGCAACCTTTCGATTACTGGCCAAATGCTCTAACCGCTAGGCTACCTGCCGCCCTAATAATGACCTCTCAGCTATGTATTGTGGATTTAACATGAGTAATTGACAGTGTTCCATCTTTCCTCCTCAGTGTTGGAGAGCTGGCTGGACTACACAGGAGAGCTGGAGCCCCCAGAGCCTCTGGCCCGCCTGCCTCAGCTCAAACACCGCATGAAGCTGCTGCTTACAGAGCTGGCCAAGGTGCAGCAGATCGCCCTGTGCTGCTCCACATAAGGGCGCCAGTGAGCAGTGTGACATCCATGTTCACCGCTGTTCACAGCACTCCGAGAGACAATGAGGGGATTCGATTAATGCCCCGTGTGAACCGGGTCAGCATTGATTGCATTTGTTTTGGAACTGGGCTGCCTCCCGGACGTGAGCCAGGTGTTCCATTTTGGCATACCGCGAAGTCGGCTCAAAACAAAAGTGATGTAATGAGTAGGGTTCTGTGTTTTTACATGCAAAGGTGATTGCTTTTGAGAAGAAGGCTTTATCTGCCTTCCCAATGAAAATGAGTTTGAAAATTCAAACATTTTATGGAAAATATATATGTATGTTTCTGAACGATGCACCACTGGGCACACACTGGTTGAATCAACATTGTTTCCATGTCATTTCAATTAAATTATGTTGAACCAAAGTGGAATAGATGTTGATTTGGCGTCTGTGCCCAGTGGGATGCTGCCTTGTTGACAACATGACCGAGTGGCGCAGATTACGGTTCAATTTGAGAAGGGTGCTCCTCCCTCACCGCTTTTACCCGTCACAGGCCATAGCCCGGTGCACTTAATTGAACTCCCTCATTGCAGTCGAGAGCAGCACTCACTGGTCTATCTATGGCATTGGGGTGTTGGACTGAGGAGAAATTACCAGATAATTTAATGCAAATGCACTTATTTTCATTATACTGTAGGCTGGTGGGAGCATCTCACGTCATGGGGTTGAATGCTTCAGGATGTAGGTTGGTGTTCCTCTTTAAGGCCTCTAGTCTGTACAGGGAAAAGCCCACAGAATGGAAGTGTACTGTATCATAGTCAAACAACATACAGTTGGTAATGGATGGAGTCAATACAAGAGAGAAACAACAGGGACAGTTCATGGTTGTATGGGTTTGTTGGTGCAAACCTGCATCATATTAATGCCTTGGTCTGAGGTTCAGTTTGGCGCTTGCTGTCAACTACTCTACAAATTGCTGAGCTATAGTGTGTATTCAAAGACCTCACCTGAACTTCTGATAGGCATACTTTTAATCTTCATAATGACAACTTTCAGTAACTGACAACACTTTCCTTGGAGCTATATTCTGCAACATTTTTTCCTTTCTGTAAAGTACTTAGTATTTGATTGTCTCCCATTGCATAATTGTTAAGCTTATGTTTGTTGAACATGTGGACTGTTTTACATAGCAGAGCCGTAATATTAGGGCCGGGACGATACCAGTATCTCGATACTCATTTAGTGCCATGGCAAGGAAACAAAACACTAAGTGGATTGAACTTCTTTAGGAAAACAGCCCTAATGTTAGAAACAAACATCATTATGTCATTATCCAGAGTCACATTTATTTATATTTCAAGCTATAGCACACAATATTTTACATGCAGCAGGCTTTTAAAGGATCAACGAGTGAAGTCTGCTTCGTTTTTTTCATTTTTGCCATGGAAAATGTTTTGCGATACTGGTATCGTCACAGCCCTACTTAATAAGGTTTTAAATAGGGAGTGAAAATACAAACTATATTCTTATATAATGGCACTGTAGATAAGTACTGTCTTTCTGATTTTACGCAGTGAATTATATTGCTACAGCTTATACAGGCTTATACAGTTAGTGTCTGTATTATAGACACTGGAGGGACAGTATCATACAGTTTGACGAGTGAAGTTTCTGGATTTTTGTTTCAATATTGTTTTAAATGGGTTTGGTTTCTTTCCATTCTCATTGTTTTCTTGTGGATATCCTCTATCCTATTCACTCTCGTCTCGATGTCTTTGGACGAATTCCTGGCCGACTACATTGCAGACGTATGCCAGATCATAGAAAGCCTGTATAGGTATTTCACATTTTAGTTAGCCACATCAAATGATCTAGCAATCTGGTGCCCGACTGCACGGTTGATGACATGGCACACAACCATTGGTTGATGCAATGCAACACCTGCCCATGTAGCCGGGTAGGAACTCGACCTTCAACTTTGCTTCACTGTAGCATTTGACCTTTGGCTTGCTACAAATATTTGTAGAGATGTCTGCTATGACCTCAGCATTATGTGCTCTGTTCTCAGTGAAAAAGACTTGTGACGGACCTATACATTTTAATGTTCTTGTATTTCACTTGTACTGTTTATTTGCAATATTTTGTATTTTTAGTGTAAATACATTTGAATATGTTCTTTTCTTGGGATGAATTTGTATTGATAGTTATTTTTAAACAGTCCTACAAAAATAACCATACCTTACTAGTGTCAGCCAGGTTAAGAACCAAACGAGATGTTGAAAGAAATGCAACAGATGCTGATATATAAATAAACTACTATCTCTCCCATTGATATGAATACTGTCGATCTGTCTGAGGAGTACAAAACATGGTTTTGAACAAATCAATTGTGCTCTCTTGACCACACACATTTCAGCACAAATCCCCCCCCCACATTTTTTTTTTATTTATTTACATACAGGTAGCCTAGTATAAAGTCTCTTGTTTTCTATCCCTTTCTCAATGCATGTTGGTTGTCTCCCTCATTTCATGAGGATTTGAAGGAAACCGTTCTGCTGATCTCTACATTTATACAGCTGGTCTGGAAATACAACTTGAAAACATGTCGGAAATTTAGATCAAAAAGTTTTATGTAACATGTTGCAGCAGCAGCACAGCCTGTTTGTATGCTTATACAATCAGTTGAGGATTGAAAATAGAAACTCCATGTGAATTCTAAGCGCATAATCTCCGAGAAATGGGTCAACAACACAGTGATGGGAATGATGGGCCCCCATCTAAGAAAAAAAAAAAGTGAACTGTACACGTTATTTAGACATCATCTTCTCAGTTAACCTCTTGGGGGCGTTCGAATTAATTTGTACTGCCTCCTCTCGTATTGGCTGCTTCGTTCGCTTCTCGTGTCCTCCCTAATGTCTAGGACGCAATGTGTAGTTCCGCCTTGAAAGAGTGACATCGAAATAGTAATACTAGTTGGAATAGGAAAGGAATTAGGCAAAGAGAAGGTGCAGTTTAAACACTGGTATTTAACCCTAAAATCTATCCCGGAGGATTTGACGCGGATCGAACGGATACGTCTTCAACCCAAGCGGTAAGTGTTGATCGAGACAGCATTTTCTAATAGGCTGCTGTGCCAAATGCAGATGTGGCCATTGGTGTCGATAATCCACCAGCTCGCGGTGTAATCTTGATATGATATTCTATATCCATTTTCCAACCAGTTCTAATGTAGGCCTAGGTAATTTCTATGAGTAGCCTAAATTAAACATCACAGTTGTATCATTCCGCGATTCTGCGGACTTTACATTGAAACAATTAAATGAAACAATGAAAACGGGTGTTTTGATACTAAAGTGTCATGGTGCATGCAGGACATGAAATGCATTGCAACTTTGTAACTGAACTACTATTCACTTTAATGTTTCCTCTAACACGATTCGCTGCTGCGACAGTAGCCCATTTGTAGGATACAATTTCCTGTTGAATGAGTAACTTATTTTTCATGAGTCACAGGTGTATTACTTCATACTGTATGTCAATAGCCCATGTCTATAATGTCTCAACATCGAACGATTAGGAAGGTTACTGTATGTTGCTGAATATTTCTGTCACTGTGTCACCATCCTCGAGATAGAGATCTACAACAGGGTGCCTGTTCGACCCTCATGTCTGGAACCTTTCATTATAACATCAACGTTACAAATCATGCATAGCGTACTGAATAATATGGTTGCTTGCTTCGTACTCAATAAATGAATGTATGTTAGTGCTGAATTAAACAGACATGACTTGGCAAGTCCATGCTGTAGTTGGCAACCAATGGCGTGGAGATATTACATATCATTCTTCTTGCACTACATGACAATGTCAGCAGTCACCTGGTGAAGGTCACTCAGGTGTAGCTGTGTAGGTCATTGGATTCAGGTGTGACCTCAGCGCAGGTGTTTGAATTCAGTTTTTGGAAGGGAGTCCTCCCTTCTTGAATGACCTCAACAATGCCATATAATCACCAAAGCGGGGGTAGAGTTTACACAACAAACAGTGACATAGTTTCCAGTTGTTGTCATTCACAACAGTGCTCCCATTCAAAGACCACTACAGGCTTTTTGTGAGTTTATTATGGTTTTACGAGGATTTAGTATGTGACTGAAAGATTCGCCAAAATTATACTTTGGACAGTGTTGTTATCATAATAGCCTAAGCCTTCTATTCTATTGGGAGAGAGCTGCAGTCCACCATGGTTAATTATCACTTTAAAAAGTAATGCTTAACTGGTGGGAGTGTCTAAAAGTTGTGGATTAGCCATTGTCCATGCTGAGAAGTTGTTTAGAAGGAGGCCAGTGGTGGGCATTTCTCCTCTGTGGAGTGAGCCCTACACCTGGTGGGATCCTACTTATACTATACCTGAGACCGTGTTGTACAGGCACAGGTAAACACCACACACACACACATACACACACACAAATGAGATTCCTGACTGTACCCCATTCCCATAAGTGAGGAGTCTGGTGATGGAGAGATGTGAGACTTTTAACAGAGTTAGAAAGATGAATGTCAGGGAATAGTGGCCACAGGGGCAATGAGAGATTTAATGAAGCTGTGCTGCCAGTCAGCCAGTCTGTTAGGTTTACTCTATTACCTCAGCTTCCCTGTCTGTCTGTCATGGCTGGAGGGCAAAACAAAGCCCTGTAAACCATGGCAATGAGAGGAGTCATGCGTCTTCAACGTCTTGACACCTCCAGGAACACCTCCATGTCTTACTCTCAGGCTGTTGAAAGTTCTCATAGTGAGTTTTCTAGTAGTGAAGTCTCCTAGCCTAGAGTATCAGACAACTTCACTGTTTGTAGTTATTTTCTAACTCACTGGTCAGTATAGTTATGTGCTACTGTATCTCTATACCCTTATCCAAATTTGTTGTGTTTGTATGACACAGGCACAGATTCACCTATTTGCCCTCAAGCGAAGCAGTGATGTATCTTCAGTTTCTCTAGTTGAACTGTGTGGATATAATTCACGCTTTGGAAGTCCCAGCAGTCCTTAGCAGTACCTGCTTTGCACAGCAGGTTATCTGCTAAGTGGACCTATCAGAGGAAAGAGCTGATGCACAGGTTCCTGTCCTGTGGCAGTGCCTATATGTCTCCTTTTCACAACCTGGGTCTATACTTATATGGTCAGTCTTATTACATTGTAATAACACTAATAGACTAGTTAGGCCTACACTGTACTATGTACTATCGCCTAACACACAATACCGAGGTGATTGGTGTGTCTAGTCAAATAAAATAAAATAAAATTGTGTTTAAAATCAAATCAAATTTTATTGGCCACATGCGCCGAATACAACAGGTGTAGACATTACAGTGAAATGCTTACTTACAGCCCTTAACCAACAATGCATTTATTTTTTAATTTAAAAAAGTAAAATAAAACAACAACAAAAAAGTGTTGAGAAAAAAAGAGCAGAAGTAAAATAAAATAACAGTAGGGAGGCTATATATACAGGGGGGTACCGGTGCAGAATACAACAGGTATAGATAGACCTTACAGTGAAATGCTTACTTACAAACCCTTAACCAACAATGCAGTTTTAAGAAAAATAAGTGTTAAGAATGTATTTACTAAAATAAACTGATGTCAAAAAAATTAAATAATAATAATAATAATTAAAGAGCAACAATAAAAGAACAGTAGCGAGGCTATATACAGGGGGTACCGGTACAGAGTCAATGTGCGGGGGCACACGTTAGTCGAGGTAATTGAGGTAATATGTACATGTAGGTAGATGTAAAGTGACTATGCATAGATAATAAACAGAGAGTAGCAGCAGCGTAAAAGAGGGGGTGGGGGACAATGCAAATAGTCTGGGTAGCCATTAGCTGTTCAGGAGTCTTATGGCTTGGGGGTAGAAGCTGTTAAGAAGCATTTTGGACCTAGACTTGGCGCTCTGGTACCACTTGCCGTGTGTCTATGACTAGGGTGGCTGGAGTTTTTGGCAATTTTTAGGGCCTTCCTCTGACACCGCCTGGTATAGAGGTCCTGGATGGCAGGAAGCTTGGCCCCAGTGATGTACTGGGCCGTACACACTACCCTCTGTAGTGCCTTGCGGTCGGAGGCCGAGCAGTTGCCGTACCAGGCGGTGATGTAACCAGTCAGGATGCTCTCGATGGTGCAGCTGTAGAACCTTTTGAGGATCTGAGGACCCATGCCTGTGCTGGACATAGTAAACCTCTCTAAGCCCCTGTACAGTCTCATCATGGTCATATGAAGCTCCTGTGGTATCCTTTCCTCACATTTGTCAGTAATGCCAATCTCTTGGATCAGACCTCTGGAGCTGTCTCTCTCTGTTCTTTATCAGCGTCAGCAGCAGCAGGTGGTGAGGGAGGGAGGTAGAGAAAGAGAGAGAGAGAGAGAGAGAGAGAGAGAGAGAGAGAGAGAGAGAGAGAGAGAGCACAGGTGGCTGGCTTGTTGATCCAGGAAGATGGACTGATTCCAAGCTGGACCTCTGGATGCCCTGCGCTGTCCTTCACTGCCGCCTGGGATTCATATTCACACTCACATGCACACCTCTGCTGCAGTAAAAGGAGATACCTGGCTCTGGAGACAGAAATGTAGTCTAGTAACATGACCACAGAGAATTTCTCAGTCGACATCCGGGTATCTCTACACAGTTAGATATTCTCAACAAGGTTTAAGGTGCTGTGAGAGTGTCCAGTGACTGAACTTAAAAACGGATCATTTCAAGTTTTAATGTCACATGCACAAGTACAGTGAAATGCCTTTCTTGCAAACTCAAAGACCTATGGACTGGACAGTAATTGATGGATGTTTACTACTCATTCTTTGTCCTCTGTTAATGGAAAGACTGCAGTTCTGCTGTGTTTACCTTTGGTTATAGATTTCTCATGTTTCTTGAGTTCTGTAGCTAAAGCACTTCTTGTGAGGGCTTTGCTGGTCTGTGCTCCATTCCACAAAGCATTTCATAGACAGATCAATGCTTGTGGTCAGGCTCCTCCCATACATAAGTAAGCACCACAGGAGGTTGGTGGCACCTTAATTGGGGAGGACGGGCTCGTGGTAATGGCTGGAGCGGAATTAGTGGAATGGTATCAAATACATGCCATTTCATTAGCTCCATTCCAGCCATTATTATAATCTGTCCTCCCCTCAGCAGCCTCCTGTGGTAAACACTACACACTCAGCCTTCAGAGGAGGAAGTCAAATGATGGAAGGTCTCAGATAGGGTAAAGAGTATAAGGATTTGATCCTTGGCCCAGAAAATGAAATACCCTACCAGTTGTAATTGCAGCAAAGCAAATTGACGATATGACACCCCAGTGAATTGAATCCCTCCAAGGGCTGTGTTTCTGTGAGTGCAGTTAAACGAAGAGGGAGAGGAACACGACAAACAAGCATCAAACACTCATTTACAGAGTGAATAGCACTCAGGGAGATTGGGCCTGTGCTTAAGCGTGTGGCTCCCTGGTGAGTCGTGACCCTGCTGTGTGTGGAGTGTATGTAGGCCACTACAGGTTAAATCTGTGTGTTAAGTTTATGAAGGCTACGCTACAGGATAGATCTGTATGGTCTGCTGTCTGTGGAGTGTAGATAGGCCACAGGATAGATCTGTATGGTCTGCTGTCTGTGGAGTGTAGGTAGGCCACAGGATAGATCTGTATGGTCTGCTGTCTGTGGAGTGTAGGTAGGCCACAGGATAGATCTGTGTTTGTAGTGTACAGGATAGATCTGTGTGTGTAGTGTACATGATAGATCTGTGTGTGTAGTGTACAGGATAGATCTGTGTGTGTAGTGTACATGATAGATCTGTGTGTGTAGTGTACAGGATATATCTGTGTGTGTAGTGTACAGGATAGATCTGTGTGTGTAGTGTATAGGATAGATCTGTGTGTGTAGTGTACAGGATAGATCTGTGTGTGTAGTGTACAGGATATATCTGTGTGTGTAGTGTACAGGATAGATCTGTGTGTGTAGTGTACAGGATAGATCTGTGTGTGTAGTGTACATGATAGATCTGTGTGTGTAGTGTACAGGATAGATATGTGTGTGTAGTGTACATGATAGATCTGTGTGTGTAGTGTACAGGATATATCTGTGTGTGTAGTGTACAGGATAGATCTGTGTGTGTAGTGTATAGGATAGATCTGTGTGTGTAGTGTACAGGATAGATCTGTGTGTGTAGTGTACAGGATATATCTGTGTGTGTAGTGTACAGGATAGATCTGTGTGTGTAGTGTACAGGATAGATCTGTGTGTGTAGTGTACAGGATATATCTGTGTGTGTAGTGTACAGGATAGATCTGTGTTTGGAGTGTACAGGATATATATTTGTGTGTAGTGTACAGGGTAGATCTGTGTGTGTAGTGTACAGGATTGATCTGTGTTTGGAGTGTACAGGATAGATATTTGTGTGTAGTGTACAGGATATATATTTGTGTGTAGTGTACAGGGTAGATCTGTGTGTGTAGTGTACACGATATACAGTGGGGAAAAAAAGTATTTAGTCAGCCACCAATTGTGCAAGTTCTCCCAATTAAAATGATGAGAGAGGCCTGTAATTTTCATCATAGGTACACGTCAACTATGACAGACAAAATGAGATTTTTTTTCTCCAGAAAATCACATTGTATGATTTTTTATGAATTTATTTGCAAATTATGGTGGAAAATAAGTATTTGGTCAATAACAAAAGTTTCTCAATACTTTGTTATATACCCTTTGTTGGCAATGACACAGGTCAAACGTTTTCTGTAAGTCTTCACAAGGTTTTCACACACTGTTGCTGGTATTTTGGCCCATTCCTCCATGCAGATCTCCTCTAGAGCAGTGATGTTTTGGGGCTGTCGCTGGGCAACACGGACTTTCAACTCCCTCCAAAGATTTTCTATGGGGTTGAGATCTGGAGACTGGCTAGGCCACTCCAGGACCTTGAAATGCTTCTTACGAAGCCACTCCTTCGTTGCCCGGGCGGTGTGTTTGGGATCATTGTAATGCTGAAAGACCCAGCCACGTTTCATCTTCAATGCCCTTGCTGATGGAAGGAGGTTTTCACTCAAAATCTCACGATACATGGCCCCATTCATTCTTTCCTTTACACGGATCAGTCGTCCTGGTCCCTTTGCAGAAAAACAGCCCCAAAGCATGATGTTTCCACCCCCATGCTTCACAGTAGGTATGGTGTTCTTTGGATGCAACTCAGCATTCTTTGTCCTCCAAACACGACGAGTTGAGTTTTTACCGAAAAGTTCTATTTTGGTTTCATCTGACCATATGACATTCTCCCAATCCTCTTCTGGATCATCCAAATGCACTCTAGCAAACTTCAGACGGGCCTGGACATGTACTGGCTTAAGCAGGGGGACACGTCTGGCACTGCAGGATTTGAGTCCCTGGCGGCGTAGTGTGTTACTGATGGTAGGCTTTGTTACTTTGGTCCCAGCTCTCTGCAGGTCATTCACTAGGTCCCCCCGTGTGGTTCTGGGATTTTTGCTCACCGTTCTTGTGATCATTTTGACCCCACGGGGTGAGATCTTGCGTGGAGCCCCAGATCGAGGGAGATTATCAGTGGTCTTGTATGTCTTCCATTTCCTAATAATTGCTCCCACAGTTGATTTCTTCAAACCAAGCTGCTTACCTATTGCAGATTCAGTCTTCCCAGCCTGGTGCAGGTCTACAATTTTGTTTCTGGTGTCCTTTGACAGCTCTTTGGTCTTGGCCATAGTGGAGTTTGGAGTGTGACTGTTTGAGGTTGTGGACAGGTGTCTTTTATACTGATAACAAGTTCAAACAGGTGCCATTAATACAGGTAAATAGTGGAGGACAGAGGAGCCTCTTAAAGAAGAAGTTACAGGTCTGTGAGAGCCAGAAATCTTGCTTGTTTGTAGGTGACCAAATACTTATTTTCCACCATAATTTGCAAATAAATTCATAAAAAATCCTACAATGTGATTTTCTGGAAAAGAAAATCTCAATTTGTCTGTCATAGTTGACGTGTACCTATGATGAAAATTACAGGCCTCTCTCATCTTTTTAAGTGGGAGAACTTGCACAATTGGTGGCTGACTAAATACTTTTTTCCCCCACTGTATATGTGTTTGGAGTGTACAGGATAGATCTGTACCGCAGAAGGCAGGAATCTGATTCAGAGCTTGTATTCTTATCTCACTGTCTTTTTTTAGTTCCTGTACTTTGTCTTTATTTATCTATACCTTAACCCTTTGAATATGTTAGCCTATCCATCTAGCCTATCTGAATGGTCAGCTTTCAGGGGGTTGCCTCCATAATACTAAGGGCAGCTTTTTACACTGTTTCGGTTGGTCTGATGAGCGGTTTTATGCATCATGCCATCACCAGCAGTGCTGCATAGAGGGGTTGACAGCCCCCTGTGGTTGTCAAGGACACAGCCAGCCTCCCTGGCGACCAGGAGACAAGAGATGGTGCCAGTGCTGTTCTGAGAGGGTCCACCTCTGTCTCTCTTTGGGAGATTGAGTTGTCCTGATCTGTCACAGTGACAGCCGGCCATGACCATGTGAGATGGCTCTATCAGGAAAAAGCCTTGCTTGGTTAGACCAACAGGCTGCTCACTACAGATCCATACAGTTCTACAGACTGACTTAGACCCAACCTACCTACCTGCCATCCACATAGAGATACTCTCATAAGCCTGTGTTAAATAAAGAATACTACCTTGAATGTTTTCTATAGTGTCTTGGTTATCTCTGAGTGTGAACCTCGCTGTTGTCACACTAACATGTACCGATGGCCTTGTGGTTCTGTCACCCATCTTTGGGCCAGTGTTATGTCCTGTAGTGTAGACACATCAGAGCCCTGGGTCCTGTAAACCTGTTATCTGGAGTAAGGCTCACCGTCACCGTGGCTCAACTATGATGTGAACCCCTGCCTCATCTGCTCTTTCTCTCTCTCTCTACCCCTCTTTTTACCTCTGTCTCTCTCTACCTTTCTCTCTCTACCCTCCCTCTGCGCTCCCTCTGCCCTGCCTCTGCCCTGCCTCTTCACTCCTATCTGCACCAGTAAGCAGTGCTAGGAATCCCCTACAGACAGTCCCCACCAGCTCCCATGCAGGGCAGCCAGCGTGCAGAGCTGAGTGGAGGCAGGTACTCTATTAGCAGCATTGAGAACAGGCCCATCAGCCTTATTTTTAGCTGGAGTAGCGCTGGTAGCGACCATGTTATAGATTGCAGTAGATTTATTGGGATTCATCCATCTATTGTCATTCCGCGCAGTAGTATGTTTTTTTTAGTTGCCCCTATGCCTTTTGTGAGGGCCGTGTTTGGTCGTATCGATGTATCGATAATGCATACAAGTTGCTATTGTCACAATGTCCATTCTCTAATTAATCCTACTTTGGAATGTCAGAGACACCTCACAAATTTTTTTAGCTGGTAGAAAACAGACTATTTTGTTTAGGTATATGTTAATCAGTGTTCTCTTTCAATCTGTGGATATAACATCATGTGGTGTGAACATACAAGTATTGCATTTTTCACCGCTAGTGTTGTCAGTGGTTCAGTGCAATCTTCATGCTCTATAATCAACCCCCCTTGATGTAACAGGGATATCATTGCTTTTTTGTCCTTAAAGAGAGAGAGAGGGAGAGTGAGAGAGAGCAATAGACACAAGCGCTTCGAAGAATCAAATCACATCACCCAAAAAGTGCATGCAGTGTATTGCTCAGATCACCACATGACTTATACATGAACACCAAAATAGACCTTGCTGAGTCGGAGAGGCTGTGGATGTAGGCTACACACTGGGAACATGGAAGACTTACTCAAACAATCGGCTCTCATAGGACCTACATGTCACGATGATGCATGAATTATGGTTAATACATATACTTCTTTGTTTGATTTAATGTTTAAAATGGAGTTTTCCTGTTTGTTAGTTAGAGTGAAAAAATGGTGCTGGTGGACAGGGGGGGTTGGGCTACACAAACAGCCCAAACTGTCATTCTGTTACCAAGCGTTGCATCTGCACTGTTTTCAGGTAAATGTGTTTTTGTAAGATTTTCTGTGGAAATTGTTAAAAGTAGTACTTATGCATAACTTTGCAATCATTGGTTTGTGTTTCACACATATTTTAAAGTGTGAGCCCCACCCTCTTCAACATACAGTGCCTTCAGAAAGTATTCAGACCCCTTGACCTTTTCCACATTTTGTTACGTTACAGCCTTATTCTAAAATTGATTAAATAGTTTTTCCCCCCTCATCAATCTACACACAATACCACATAATGACAAAGCAAAAACAGGTTTTTATGAATTGTTACTAATTTATAAAAATAAAAATAAATCACATTTGCATAAGTATTCAGACCCTTTACTCAGTACTTTGTTGAAGCCCCTTTGGCAGCAATTACAGCATCGAGTCTTCTTGGGTATAACGCTACAAGCTTGGCACACCTGTATTTGGGGAGTTTCTCGCATTTTTCTCTGCAGATCCTCTCAAGCTATGTCAGGTTGGATGGGGAGCATTGCTGCACAGCTATTTTCAGGTCTCTCCAGACATGTTCGATCGGGTTCAGGTCCGGGCTCTGGCTGGGCCACTCAAGGACATTCAAAGACTTGTCCCGAAGCCACTCCTGCGTTGTCTTGGCTGTGTGCTTAGGGTCGTTGTCCTGTTGGAAGGTGAACCTTCTCCCCAGTCTGAGGTCCTGAGCGCTCTGGAGAAGGTTTTCATCAAGGATCTCTCTGTACTTTGCTCTGTTCATCTTTTCCTCGATCCTGACTAGTCTCCCAGTCCCTGCCGCTCAAAAACATCCCCACAGCATGATGCTGCCACCACCATGCTTCACCGTAGGGATGAGGCCATGTTTCCTCCAGACGTGACGCTTGGCATTCAGGCCAAAGAGTTCAATCTTGGTTTCATCAGACCAGAGAATCTTGTTTCTCATGGTCTGAGATTCTTAGGTGCCTTTTGGCAAACTCCAAGGGGGCTGTCATGTGCCTTTTACTGAGGTGTGGCTTCCGTCTGGCCACTACTATAAAGGCCTAATTGGTGGAGTGCTGCAGAGATGGTTGTCCTTCTACAAGATTCTACCATCTCCACAGAGGAACTCTAGAGCTCTGTCAGAGTGACCATCGAGTTCTGGGGTCACCTCCCTGACCAAGGCCCTTCTCCCCCGATTGCTCAGTTTGGCCGGGCGGCCAGCTCTAGGAAGAGTCTTGGTGGTTCCAAACTTCTTCCATTTAAGAATGATGGAGGCCATTGTGTTCTTGGGGACCTTCAATGCTGCAGAAATATTTTGGTACCCTTCCCCAGATCTGTGGCTCCACACAATCCTGTCACGGAGCTCTACGGACAATTCCTTCAACCTCATGGCTTGGTTTTTGCTCTGACATGCACTGTCAACTGTGGGACTTTATATATCATGTCCAATTAATTGAATTTACCACAGGTGGACTCCAATCAAGTTGTAGAAACATCTCAAGGATGATCAATGGAAACAGGAGGCACCTGAGTCTCATAGCAAAGGGTCTGAATACTTATGTAAATAAGATATTTCTGTTTTTTATTTTTAATAAGTTTGCAACAATGTCAAAAAACATGTTTTCCCTTTGTCATTATGGGGTACTGTGGGTAGATTGATGAGGAATACAAATGTATTATCAATTTTAGATTAAGGCTGTAACATAACAAAATGTGGAAAAAGTCAAGGGGTCTGAATACTTTCCGAATGCACTGTATGTACAGACTCGGTGAGCATAGCCTTGCTATTGAGAATGGCCGCCGTAGGTAGACCTGGCTCTCAAGAGAAGATAGGCTATGTGCACACTGCCCACAAAATGAGGTGGAAACTGAGCTGCACTTCCTAACCTCCTGCCAAATGTACAGTATGACCAAATTAGAGACACATATTTCCCTCAGATTACACAGACCCACAAAGAATTTCAAAACAAATCCAATTTTGATAAACTCCCATGTCTATTGGGTGAAATACCACAGTGTGCCATCACAGCAGTAATATTTGTGACCAGTTGCCACAAGAAAAGGGCAACTAGTGAAGAAGAAACACCATTGTAAATACAAACCATATTTATGTTTATCTATTTTCCCTTTTGTACTTTAACTATTTGCACATCGTTATAACACTGTACATAGCCATGTCTCTATTCCTCTGAAATCTTTGAGAGTGTAATGTTTACTGTTCATTTTGATTGTTTATTTCACTTTTGTTTATTATCTATTTCACTTGTGTTGGCAATGTAAACATATGTTTCCCCTGCCAATAAAGCCCTTTGAATTGAATTGAATTGAGAGGCAGAGAGATAAGAGACGGATACTGAGATTGAGTAAGAAGGAGGAGACTCCACAAGGTCACGTCCCTCCGCCCCTTTACGACCTCCCTATCAAAGCCCTAGTCTAGTACCAGATAGGGAGAGAGAGAGAGAGAGAGAGAGAGAGGGGGGAGGGTGGAGGGGTGGCTCTTAACATTAATCAACCGTCTGTGTAGAACCAGGGAATTATTGCCAGTCTTTTGAGTTATGCTTATAGGAGGGTCAGGAAATTAAAATCTGTGTGTGAGAGTGTGGTTGTGTTTTCCAATATCATTATGAGTTAATTATATTAATGGATTATGTATTTGGATTAATGGATTATGTATTTGGCTGGTTAATCCTTCAAAGATCCAGAGAATTCCACTTTAAATGGTCACCTCAATAATTCACTGCAGTCACCTGAATTAACACATGGTTATGCTACTGCACACACTGCTTGTGAATAAGAATTGTGAATTATAAATGGGTGAATGATGTGTGTGTTGATTCTAGATTGAATACTTTGGCTAAGGTGTGTGTGTGTGTGAGTGCTCTTCAGTTAAAGCGTATGTTTTCTTAACCGACCCTGTGGATGGGAGGTTGCGTGTGCACTATAACAGAGGAGAGATTTTGTTGTCTGCTTGGATCAGTAGGCCTCAGTGCAGTAACAAGAGAGATGTGGGCCCCAGGAGAACAGACTGTTCTGGGAAAGGAGGAGTGTAATTAAGGCTGGAGCACTAGGAGCTCGCTTCCTCTCAGGCCTGGGTGTGCTCCTATATCACAGGAAGCTCCCGGGGTGATGGTAGGGAGGGAAGGAGAGAGGGAGAGAGAGAATCTTTTCCCAGTTCTGATGCTCTGTCTGACCGACTAGTCTCTCCCCCTCCAGTCAGAACAGAGCAGAGGGATTGGATCAGAACATAAGACTAACACTATAGTCGTGTTGTTAATCCCCTGATAGGAAGGGAAAGGGAAACGTGAAATTTAGATTTTCCCTCTAATTCTCTTACCAAACGAATGGCCTGGGTTAGAGTGTTAGGAATAATCTGGAACTGAGCCCGTCACAGTCACAGAATTATACTCTGGGGCGGATTATACACAGACTAAGCACTGTAAACAGTGTGTCAGAGGGAGTGGGGGCAGCGATGCGGAGCAGCCAGGGCAGACGTTTCTATTCAGATGTTCCTGGTTTGAACACAGGCCAGTTAGTTGTTCCTTTCAGATGGTGGCCATGCCAGCACGATTGAGTCACATAAAGGAAAGCAGGCATGGGATCTGTCCTCAATGGTTGGCTGGGAGGGAGGCGGGAGCGTCCCAGGAATTTGTCTTGCCCTGTTTCTCTCGTGTTATTTTTATGCTTGACTACTTACCCCAAAACATCTCCCCCACACACAGAGGATCCTCTGTTCTTTAATTGGGACTGTGTCATCAAAGTTATTTGATCCAAAGTGAAAGGGGACAGCCACACGACACAGACAGTCCCTTTATTTCAGCTTGTTGTCAGGGCCCTGCTCTCACAGCAGATCCATCAGCCCGTCATAGGTGACGTTAAGGTAAGTGAAATCAGTGTCACCATGACAACATACAGGTAGGTTAACTCAAGGCACCATGGTGGCATTTGGTAGGTCAAGTCAGGGTCACCATGGCGACGTCTATAGGTTACCTTAGACCTAGGGTTTCCACGGCGACATCTAGGTAGGTAGAAATAAGGTCACCATGGCAACATTTGCCATTTAAGGAGGGCTACCTCAGGGTCAGCATCACGACTCTCAGGCGACTGTAATCCATAATAGGAGCCCCTCCCAGTGTGCACTGCTCTCCAATGTGAGATGGAGATAGATAGATGGATGGAGAGAGGGATGAGGCAGGGGGAGGAGTGTGAATGTGTCCTCTCAATCGATCATTCAGCACCGGCTGCTGACAAGGCAGCTACAGCACTCCCTTGTGTGTGTGTGTGTGTGTGTGTGTGTGTGTGTGTGTGTGTGTGTGTGTGTGTGTGTGTGTGTGTGTGTGTGTGTGTGTGTGTGTGTGTGTGTGTGTGTGTGTGTGTGTGTGTGTGTGTGTGTGTGTGTGTGCATGTGTGTGTGTCTCAGCACTAGGCTAAAGCTAATAACACCTCTCTCATACTATGACCTCCAGCCAGCTCACGTCAGAGGGCAGGGCATCGTTGGTGGGTTGTCCGTTAGACCAGTGTAGTTTCACATAGGATGGAAGACTGGGAAAATAAGAATACACAGTCAGACATTTAAAAATAGGACTATTTTGTCTGTTTAATTCTGTGGTGAAGACTGAGCTTTCTTCACTTTTGTGACTCGTGGTTTACCTCAGACATGATCTTCAGTGATGTTTTTCCTAGTGCTCGGTCCTCAGTCACTGTGGTGCAGTGTGGCGTGATTTTTAACACTGATAAGAGGAGGCACTGCAGGAGCAACCTGCTGAGCGCTAAATTGACCAGAGGACCTGTGTGTGTGCTTGTGCATGTGTGTGTATAAGTGTGTGTATTGGTCTTTGTAAACAAGACAGTTAAGAGACGTACTGTATTCAGAATATCCATAATCCACCACCAGTCAGACTTTCCAGACAGTTAGGTCACAGGTATGTACCTCATTGTACTGTGTCAGCTGTTTCCAGTATTTTCCCTTCCCCATACTCTATATTCATCCACGCACATAGCGTGTTCTGAGCATCGTCTGATGTCAGAGGCATTTAACCAAATGTGACTCCTCTAGGTCAGGGTTCCCCCCCCCCCCCCCCCCCCTCCTTGGTGCACGTTTAGTTTTTTGCCCTAACACTACACAGCTGATTCAAATAACCAACTCATCATTAAGCTTTGATTATTTAAAACAGCTTTGTAGTGCTAGGGCAAAAAAACAAAATGTGCACCCAGGGGGGGACGGGGGCCAGGACCGAGTTTGGGAATCCCTGGCCTAGGCTAACTCATTGAACTCTCATTGTCTGAATAATGTGTATCTGAATGACTGTATTTGAATTGTCCTACATGGCACTGTGTGGCCTCAGGGAAGAAGTTATCATTGGTAAAACTTCTCTCTCCAGACCTGCACTGCCCCAATCTGTACGTCCCATTACAGCCTCTCTATGTTCCCTTTGTCTCTTTGTCTCTCATTTGTCCCAAGGGTTTGTCCTATCTTAGAATAAACATCACTGGCTTTGTCTCTATGGCAACCACAGCACACACCGTACAGTGGAATGTGAGTCTGTTGGAGACTAAGGTATCTAGACAGGACCTGGTGTTCTTATAGTTGGAACAGGGTCGGGCCATAGGAAATGTACAGTATAATCATACACTACAATACAATATAGTACAATAAAATACAATAAAGTACAGTACAGTACAATACAGTACAAAACAGTACAATACAATACAGTACAATACAATACAACTTCCTATTGTAAGATAGCTTTTAGGAACTGTCTGTCTGTCATTTGGGTATAAGCCTACCCTGACCCTTCCCTCTGGTGGCTGTGTTAGCCGATTAGCAGGCCACGATTGCAGTTGGCCTTTGCTACCTGCCCACTTTCTGTGTCAGCCCGAGGAAGTGTTGGATTGATACGGCCAATACGCTGAATCTGCTCAAGCATGCAGAATATTTGTTTTTCTTTTTTCTCGCTCCTTGTCTAAATATTATTTAGTTCCTTTGAACCGGATTTGTCAGCAGGATTGCTGGGCATGTTTTCATCATACTAACTACTTCTGATGATTGATGTGCAGGCATAGGCTAGGGTTTTGATGGAATGTCCAGTCTGTTCCAGGAAGGTAGTGATGTTTTGCCATAGGGCTATATTATATTTCAGACGGAGGCTATGCACATGGGTGAGCCACCATAGCAGGTCTGAGAACACCCTAAGGGTTCCTGCTGACTCAAACTGGGATGAAGTCATCTGTGGAGTGGAGATGTTCTGGTTGGTTGAGTTCCAGACTATCCAAGCACATCACCAGCCTACCCTGAAGGTTATATGCTCAGCTCAAGGTTGTTAGAGAGAGGTGGGCCCTGACACAGGAAGTTATTATAGTACTGGAACTCCCATTGGCTGTTGTGAGTCCAATAGCCATGGCCTTTTCTATTGAAGACCAGCCTTCACCGTATTTGTACTGTTACTTTTTAGATCGATTTTCTATTAATTGTTGAGGTTGTTAATATATGAGTATTAACTTACCAATACATGTAAGTGAGAGACAATTACAAAATGGGATAAGTTTTATTTTATTCTACATGTTGTTAGAAGCATTGACCTAGGCCTGTCTCTTTAGATTATATCCCCTGTTATCCCTTCTGTAACATGATCTTCTCTCAGAGAGCCAGGTAACAGAACACCGTTTACTGTCCTCACATTGAGCAAGCAGGGCTGAGGTCAAAGGGGGAGGTGCTGGCGGGGGTGTAGTCTCTCTCTGTGTAATTATTTGCCTCAAACGGAAAACAAATGAGGAGGGATTTGTGTGGTGTCCCTGCCTGCCAGCCTGCCTGCCCCCTTGCCTGCCTGCTGCCTGGTCCTTAGGTGTAGGCTATGTAAGGCTGGAATAACCTTTCACAGAGCACACAGAGGGGGAGAATGCCCTTCAATCCTTCAACCCTTCAGCTTCATCCTCATGCATCATCATCACATGCGTGTCATGGCGATACAGCTCAGGTCTGTGTGTGAGTCTCAGGGGAGGAATGACAGGGCCAGGAGGGCCATGGCCACAGCATGACACACAGCTGCCTGCCTCTCTCATCCAATACAAATAGATCAATCAGCCTGATGTGCTGTTACTAACCGCTCCCATATTAACTAATAGTGTGAAGCTGACATGAACTTATCGACGCAGCAGTGGTCTCTCAGATCTCTGTTATGTTCTGTGTGTGTGTGTGTGAATACGCAAATAATAAAGTATTTGTATGATGGTATGTGCTATAATTGTGTAGCTCTAATTTCAGAAGGTATGTTATGTGCTATGTATACCATGTGTGGCTCACATGGATCATTTGTTGTCTTCTTCTCTCTCTCTCTCTCTCTCTCTGTCTTTCTCTCAGTGTGGAGTAGAGTGACCAGACAGGAAGATGGATGAGCTACAGGACGTGCAGCTGACTGAGATCAAGCCCCTGCTGACCAATAAGGTGAGAGTATGAGATGACCACCTGCGAGGGAGAGTCACACATACACAGACAGATGTACACCACACACAAAATGTTGCCTATACACTGAGTATACCAAACATTAGGAATACCTTCCTAATATTGAGTTGCATTCCTCGGGGCATGGACTCTACAAGGTGTTGAAAGCGTTCCACAGGGATGCTGGCCCATGTTGACTCCAGTGCTTCCCACACTTGTGTCAAGTTGGCTGGATGTCCTTTGGGTGTTGGACCATTCTTGATGCACATGGGAAACTGTTGAGTGTGAAAAATTCAGCAGTATTGCAGTTCTTGACACAAACTGGTGCGTCTGGCACCTACTACCATACCCCGTTCAAAGGCACTTAAATATTGTGTCTTGCCCATTCACCCTCTGAATGGAACACATACACAGTCCATGTCTCAATTGTCTCAAGGCTTAAAAATCCTTCTTTAACTTGTCTCCTCCCCTTCATCTACACTGATTGAAGTGGATTTAACAAGTGACATCAATAAGGGATCATAGCTTTCACCTGGATTCACCTGGTCAGTCTATGTCATTGAAATACAAGGTGTTCTTAATGTTTTTTAGACTCAGTGTGAATTACACACAGAGACTTATTCACTGTTTGTCTCCATCGTGAACAGTGCTTCCCTCCCCACTCCAGAACTCTGTTCATCAAAGTGAATTATTTATAATCTCTGCTTCACTGTAGTGAGGGAAGAGAAAAGACTAGAGAAAAATAGAGGAATAGGAGTCAATAGAAGAAAAAGCAAGGGATGGAGTTAGGCTCAAGAGAGAGATACAGAGGATACAGAGAGAGACACAGAGAGATGGAGAGAGAGAGAGTAGGCAGATGAAGCTTGAAAGCAAGAGGGAGGGGAGGAAAGAGGGGAATATCAAAGGGGAACCTAGCAGAAACTCATCTCTTTTTTGCTTGAAAGATTCAGATGAGAGAAGAAAAAAACCTCCAGTAGATCAAAGCTTTCATCCCACCGTTCCTCAAGGACCTCCGTCTCCACTGCAGCATCGAGGAGGGGATGAGCTCCCAGCCTGCCTTGGAGTGGGGCATGGAGAAGGAAGTCAGCCCATCTGTGTAAATTGACTCGTTTTATACCCAGAGGGGACTATTCTGTTCCAGACAGTTCCAGGGTGATATTACTGTAAGTCGCTCTGGATAAGAGCGTCTGCTAAATGACTAAAATGTAATGTAAATTTAATATTACAGACAGTTACAGAAGGTTTTCACCAAAAAATGAATTTGGCAGGAGAAGTTCCGCCCACATTCATTTTCAACGAGGGCGCGTGGATAAATGTGCAGGGCATTGTGGGAAGGTGAGCGACGAGAACCCTGTTAGCGGAGCGGTAGAAAAAGTTCAGCTCTGCTCTACTTTATGCAAATTTCAGGAAAAGTGAAGCCTTGGAGCCAAGCGTTGTCAAGAGGAGGCCACGCCTCTGGTCAAAACCCACTGTTAGGCTTTCTCTGCATCACAGGACATGAGTTGATGTATAGGCTGAGGCAGAGGGTGTTGCGTCATACATCATGGGCTGAACAGGCCATTCATCACCTGACAGTGGTGCTGGTGAAGTGGGCTGGCTGTGGACAGACAGGTGGAAGGAAGGCAGCGTCATGAGCTCATCTGAATGAATGGGTTTATGGTTTACCTCTATCTCCACCTAGTGGCCAGGCCACCTCATTAAGAACCCAACTGACAGACATACTCACAGGAGCCTGCAGGATAGATGTGAGGACAGACAGACAGTAATGAGTTGACAGGAGAGGCAGACAGGTGATAAATAGGATAGCATATTTAGAGTATGTCAATTAGGCAGCGCATGTATATTGAAACACCCATAGTGTTTTTTTCTATACTGAACAAAAATAGTGGCGCAGTGGTCTAAGGCACTGCATCTCAGTGCTTGAGGCGTCACTACAGACGCCCTGGTTCGATTCCAGGCTGTATCACAACCGGCTGTGATTGGGAGTCCCATAGGGCGGCGCACAATTGGCCCAGCATCATCCGGGTTTGGCCGGTGTAGGCCGTTATTGTAAATAATAATTTGTTCTTAACTGACTTGCCTAGTTAAATAAAGGAAAAATAAAAATAAATAAATGCAACAATCAACAATTTTACTGAGTTACAGTTCATATAAGGAAATCAGTCAATTGAAATAAATTCATTAGGATCTAATCTATGGATTTCACATGACTGGGAATACAGATATGCCTCTGTTGGTCACATGTACTTTAAAAAAATGAAGGGGCATGGATCAGAAAACCAGTCAGCATCTCTTTCGCATAGAGTTGATGGCTGTTGATTGTGGCCTGTGGAATGTTATCCCACTCCTCTTCAATGGCTGTGCGAAGTTGATGGATATTGGCGGGAACTGGAACAAGCTGTCGTACATGTCGATCCAGAGCATCCCAAACATGCTCAATGGGTGACATGTCTAATGAGTATGCAGGCCATGGAAGAACTGGGACATTTTCAGCTTCCAGGAATTGTGTACAGATCCTTGCGACATGGGGCTGTAAATGATCATGCTGAAACATGGGGTGATGGCTGCGGATGAATGGCACGACAATAGGCCTCAGGATCTCGTCACAGTATCTCTGTCCATTTGAATTGCCATCGCTAAAATGCAATTGTGTTCATTGTCCGTAGCTTATGCCTGCCCATACCATAACCCCACCGCCACCATGGAGCACTCTGTTCACAACGTTGACATCAGCAAACCGCTCGCCAACACAACACCATACACGTGGTCTGCGGTTGTGAGGCCAGTTAGACATGTTGCCAAATTCTCTAAAACGATTTTGGAGGTGGCTTATGGTAGAGAACTTAACATTAAATTTTCTGGCAACAGCTCTGGTGGACATTCCTGCAGTCAGCATGCCAATTGCACACTCCCTCAAAACTTGACACATCTGTGACATTGTGTTGTGTGACAAAACTGCACATTTTAGAGTGGCCTTTTATTGTCCCCAGCTCAAGGTGCATCTATGTAATGATCATGCTGTTTTATCAGCTTTTTGATGTGTCATACCTGTCAGGTGGATGGATTATCTTGGCAAAGGAGAAATGCTCACTAACAGGGATGTAAACAAATTTGTGCACAACATTTGAGAGAAATACGTTTTTTGTGCATATGGAAAGTTTCTGGGATATTCTATTTCAGCTCATGAAACATGGGACCAACACTTTATATGTTGCGTTTATATTTTTGTTCAGTGTAAAATACTGTAGGTGAAACTATTTCTACCATCCAACACCTCAATAACATATACCTTTCTTTCCTCTTTTCTCTCAGAATTCACGAAATTTCCAGGACTTTGACTGCCAGGTGAGTGTCTCCAGTTATTATTAGCCTACATACATAGGCTACAGTCAGAAATATATCTTAATTATTTTTGTATCTTCTGACAGTGGACAGTGGTCTGTGCACAGTACAAAATACATAAGTATGAGGGTTGCCCTTCAACAGTCAGGTAGATGCTGCCTCTCCCAGGGGCTGTAAAGGGTTAACTAACCCTGGCTTTCCCAGCCTCCATGCAGTCATGCCTGTTCCCTGCATCACATCCTGGGCTAAATATAGCTACAGCAGGTAGGATAGTAAGCATGCTCAGTGGAGCAGGGCTGGTGTATGCTCTTTTCCTCCATGTGGTCCTGTCTGTTCACCCATCCCCCCCTTCATGCATACACTCAGACACACATATAGGCATTGTCAGACACACAAACACACACACTTTCAGACATATTCCCTTAACCTTTGCCACATCCATCGGGACATTGTACCAGCAGTGTTTGTATAGCCAGTAAATCCACCAGGATTTGTATAATTATTACAGAAGCTTCCATTAGTCATTCCACTGCAGCACTGCTGTGACGTCATCACCCAGAGACGGTGTGTGTGGATGTGGATGGGAAGGGGCGACAGGGCCCGAGGGTGAGGCATAGGGTATCAGTCACCACAGGGATGATGCAGTCCCAACCTGATGATGATCTCTGAAGCTGGAGACACTTATCTCCCTCACTAACTTTAAGCATCAGTTGTCAGAGCACCTTACCGATCACTGCACCTGTACACAGCCCATCTGAAATTAGCCCACCCAACTACCTCATCCCCATATTGTTATTTATTTTGCTAATTTGCACCCCAGTATCTCTATTTGCACATCATCTCTTGCACATCTATCATTCCAGTGTTAATACTAATTGTAATTATTTTGCACTATAGCCTATTTATTGCCTTACCTCCATAACTTGCTACATTTGCACACACTGTATATATATTTTCTGTTGTAATTTTGACTTTCTGTTTTGTTTTACCCCATATGTAACTCTGTGTTGTTGTTTTTATCGCACTGCTTTGCTTTATCTTGGCCAGGTTGCAGTTGTAAATGAGAACTTGTTCTCAACTGGCTTACCTGGTTAAATAAAGGTTAAATAAAAAATGTTTCTCTTACATCACACGGAGGTAGCCACTAGATGTGTGTCACCCTCCCTCCCTTCGCACATTGTTATACATTTAAACTCTTGCAGGAATTCTGAACAAAATGATGGAGCTAGACATGGCTATGCTTTCAAAATGTGATGCTAAATGAGTGCAGTGTCAGGAGACCTGCTCTGGGAGCTGCAATGACACTAAAGGGGGAGTAACAGGGTGCTTAGCTCTGTTCAACATCACAATTCAGTCCTCCTTAGATCTAGCAGAGACAATGGTGTAATCCATTTCAGATATATTGTTCTATGTACAGTGAGCTTCAAAAGTATTGGGACACTGACAATTTTTTGCTGTTGTTTTGGCACTGTACTCCAGCACTTTGGATTTGAAATGATACAATGGCTGTGAGGTTAAAGTGCAGACTGTCAGCTTTAATTTTAGGGTATTTTCATCCATATCGGGTGAACCGTTTAGAAATTACAGCACTTTTTGTACATAGTGAGAAAGTTACAGATGCATAAATATCATACCCCCAAAAATGCTAACCTGCCCTGTTATTGTAATGTTGAGAGGTTATCTGTAATCATGGTAGCATTCACATTAATGTAGAAGTGTTCTATTCTATTCTTATTTACAATAAAAGTGACTCCAAAATGACACAATTCATGATTTACCATTCATTTCTATTGGGCACAAAATCTGAAACACAACTAAAACAAACAGCAAAGCTTGATGTAATCATTGTGTGCTAGGAATATGGGACCAAATACTAAGCTTTTGACTACTTTAATACACATATAAGTTAATTTGTCCCAATACCTTTGGTCCCCTAAAATGGGGGGACTATGCACAAAAAGTGCTGTATGAATGAAAATACCCTCAAATTAAAGCTGACAGTCTGCACTTTAACCTCATAGTCATTGTATCCGTTTAAATTCAAAGTGCTGGAGTACAGAGCCAAAAAAACTGCCCAATACTTTTGGAGCTCACTTTATAAGCTAGTTGAATTAACATGATAGTGTATGAATTTAAAGAACCTGACAACCTCTTCCCAGCTTGATCTTGGCCTTCTCCAGGAATGCTCTCTCCTCTCTCTTCCCCTTCAGTGGGTGAAGCAAATGGCTTCAAATGAAGTCAAACTGGGATTGCAAGTCATTGGCCCCCTGTGTTCTGCTGATCTCGTTTAGCCCAGGAGAGGGCGCTCTAAGCCTGACTGATGGTGCAGAGCAGAGGAGCTGGACTTTCGTGTCTAAGATGTGCCTGTACAATGCAGAAAACTTGTCTATGTTATTGAAGAATAATGTGGTTAAGATATTGGTTAATGTAGCTCCAAAGGAGAAGTGGGGAAAACAGTGCAATGAGAAGAAGTACATCAGTGTCCTCTTTAAGACGCTATCCCTGTCCTCCACTTTCTCCTCTGTCCTCCATCTCCTTGGAGGGGGTGGTTGGTGCTGAGACAATAGTGTCTGTATGACTCACAGGGACGGAGAGGTGACAGCTTGGCTGTGTCACTGTCACTACAGCTTGACTGTGTCACTGTCACTGGCCTGCCTTTGGCTGAGAGACTTAGAAACAGTCATGACGAGTCTCTATGATTGCGTTCTGAGGTGACACTGTGGAATTGAACCAAAACAGACTAATGAGAAATGTATACCTGAATTAAAGTGGTGGTGATTTATCAGTAAAAATATGTGCGCATAGCTGCTGTGTGCCTGTGTGCGGAGATAGCAGTCACTTGTGAACAGATTATTGATAATCCGGGTGGGGTGATTTTTACCAGAGATGCATGCATCATCATTAGACCGGACAACAGGTGTTTGTACAGTGTGAATGTGTCTCTGTATCCATACCTCTGCATGTGTGTGTATGTGGCACCCCCTGTGGGGCAGTAGTGGGAATAATTAATGTAGAAACACTAGGTAGTACGCTCCATTTGACATTTACATTTCAGTCATTTAGCAGACGCTCTTATCCAGAGCGACTTACAGTTAGTGCATTCATTTTAAGATAGCTAGGTGGGACAACCACTTATCACAGGCATAGTAAGTACACTTTTCCTCAATAAAGTAACTATCAGCAAAGTCAGCGCTAGAGGGGGGGGGGGTGGGGGGGGGGGGATTGAGTCAAGTGCAAGTGTTGGTTCAGGAACATTTCTTTTTTTAGGAGGGGGGTTTAGGTGAGGAGGGGGATTATTGAAGATAATCTTTGAAGAGGTAGGGTTTCAGGTGCTATTGGAAGATGGGCAGGGACTCTGCTGTCCTAGCTTCAGGGGGAAGCTGGTTCCACCATTGGGGTACCAGGATAGAGAAGAGCTTGGACTGGGCTGAGCGGGAGCTGCCCTCCCGTAGGGGTGGGAGGGCTAAGAGACCACAGGTGGTGTAGGGTTTGAGCATAGCCTGAAGGTTGGGAGGGGCAGTTCCTCTTGCTGTTCCGTAGGCAAGCGCCATGCTCTTGTAGTGGATGCAAGCTTCAACTGGAAGCCAGTGGAATGTGCGGAGGAGCGGGATGACATGGGAGAACTTGGGAAGGTTGAAAACCAGGCGGGCTGTAGCGTTCTGGATAAGTTGCAGGGGTTTGATGGCACAAGCGGTGAGCCCTGCCAACAGCGAGTTGCAGTAGTCCAGACGGGAGATGACAAGAGCCTGGTTTAGGACCTGTGCCACTTCCTGTGTGAGGTAGGGTTGTACTCTATGGATGTTGTAGAGCATGAACCTGCAGGAGCGAGTCACTGCTTTAATGTTTGCAGAGAAAGCCAAAGTGTTGTCCAGGGTCACGCCAAGGTTCTTTACACTCTGGGAGGGCGACACTGTGGAGTTGTCAACCGTGATGAGAGGTCTTTGAGCGGGCAGGCCTTCCCTGGGAGGAAGAGCAGCTCCGTCTTGTCGAGGTTGTGCTTGACGTGGTGGGCCGACATCCAAGCTGAGATATCTGCCAGACACGCAGAGATGCATGTCGCCACCTGGGTGTCAGAAGGGGGGAAGGAGAAAAGTAGTTGAGTGTCATCCGCATAGTAATGATAGGATATGACGGAGCCGAGTGACATGGTCTATAGAGAGAAGAGGAGAGGGCCTAGAACCGAGCCCTGGGGGACACCAGTAGTGAGAGTATGTGGTGCAGACACAGATCCTCTCCACGTCACCTGATAGGAGCGGCCTGCCAGGTAGGATGCAATCCAAGAGTGTGCAGAGCCTGAGATGTCCAGCCCTGAGAGGGTGGAGAGAAGGATCTGATGGTTCACGGTGTCGAAGACAGCGGATAGATCTAGGAGGATGAGAACAGAGGAGAGAGAGTCAGCTTTGGCAGTGCGGAGAACCTCTGTGACACAGAGTAGAGCAGTCTTGGTTGAGTGACCCGTCTTGAAGCCTGAGTGGTTAGGTTCAAGAAGATCGTCCTGAGAGAGATAATAAGAAAGTTGATCAGAGACAGCACGCTCAAGTGTTTTGGAAAGAAAAGAAAGAAGCGATACAGGTCTATAGTTTTTGACGTCAGATGAGTCGAGTGTTGGTTTCTTGAGGAGTGGAACGACTTGGGCCATTTTTAAGTCAGAGGGGACGCAGCCATTAGTCAGGGATGAGTTGATGAGGGAAGTGAGGAATGGGAGTCAAGCAGGCAGGTTGTCAGGCGGCCAGAACTCACTAGTCGCAGGATTTCATCTGGAGAGAGAGGGGAGAAAGAGGTCAAGGCGTAGGGTACTTCTGTGTGAGTGAGACCAGTGGATTCAATAGGCTGAGTGAATGAGGAGCGGATGTCGTCAACCTTCTTTTCAAAGTGGTTGACAAAGTCATCTGCAGAGAGTGAGGAGGGAGGGGGATTAAGGAGGGAGGAGAAGGTGGAAAATAGTTTCCTAGGGTTAGAGGCAGAAGCTTGAAATGTAGAGTGATAGAAAGCAGTGAATACAGAGGAAGAGAAGGTAGAGAGGCGGGAGTGAAAGGATGATAGGTCCTGCGGAAGTATAGTTTTCCTTCATTTTTGCTCAGCTGCCCAAAGCCCTGTTTTGTAAGCTCACAATGAGTCACTCAGCCAGCTCGGCCTGGAGGAAAGGGGACAGTGCGAGTCATAGGATGTGGAAAGGGAGGAGAGTAGGGTCGAAGAAGCAGAATTAGGAGACAGGAGGGAGACGGATTTAGCAGAAGGGCGAGATGATAGGATAGAAGAGAAAAGAGTAGTGGGAGAGAGAGAGCGAAGATTGCGACGGTGCATGATCATCTGGGTAGGGGTTGAGTGGCTAGGGTAGGTGGAAGGAGTCAGAAAAGGGGGGGGGGGGTTTGCAGTGAGATTAGTAGGTGAGCAGCCTCTAGTAAAAATGAGGTCAAGCGTATTTCCTGCCTTGTGAGTTGGAGGGGATTGGGAAAAGGTAAGGTCAAAAGAGGCAAGGTGAAGAAAGAGAGAGTTGGAAAGAAATTAATCGAAGGCAGACGTTGGGAGGTTGAAGTCGCCAAGTATGAAGAGCGGTGAGCCCTCATCAGGAAATGAGCTTATCAAGGTGTCAAGCTTATTGAGGAACTCTCCAAGGGCACCTGGTGGGCGATAAATGACAACAAGCTTGAATGGACAAGTGACAATGACAGCATGGAATTCAAATGAGCAGATGGACAGTTGAGAGAGGGAGAGAAGAGAAACTCTCCAGTTAGGAGAAATGAGTAGCCCTCTGCCACCACCACGACCAGATGCTCTTGGACTATGAGGGAAAACATAGTCAGAGGAAGACAGGGCAGCTGGAGTAGCAGTGCTCCACCCAGCTCGCCTATCACTGTCGGTGGAGTTCACACTGTAGGACCAATAGAACACACACTGAGTTTGCTGCTCCGCCCACTCGATATATTCTACAGTATGTACCTGTTGGTCTCCACGGGTAAACTCAGCCCACTTGGCCAGCAATATCAATCTGTTATGCTGCATTCATAACATCTCGTAAATTTGTAAATACCAGCATACGATTGGGAAAAATCCACTTGAACGCCCCTCCAACTGGTAATTGCTAGTGGGAAACTCGCATAGAGATGAGATAAAATATATGAAGAATCAATAGGTTATCAGGTTCAATAGAGAAGGAGAGACGTTTACAGAGAAATATCTGTGTATCGCTGTATGCACCAATCTCTCACACATACTGATTCCAGTGAATGCATGCGTACACACACTCACTCATATAAGTGATATAGAGGAATGTGGATTGTTATTACAGTGTAATATAGACGTTTGTCAATCTCTTTAGGATACAAATGTATCTTTTGCAGCCCATCATGGTGAAGGTTCTTTGGATGACCATGGGGTCACAGCTGGTTCATTGCACAGTCATTAATGAGCAAAATCATTACTCAATGCCTTACTTACTGGAAAATCTGCTGTTACAAAATCATATTGGTGCATTAGAAGCCTGAGATCATATTGATATTCAATGCAGACCTTCTTCCCTCAGAGCCCAAAATAGCCTCAGCAATTTGATGTTTCACTGCCACTGCCATTTGAGTTTTCACTCT
>NW_028166499.1:0-20437 GCF_964263955.1 Coregonus lavaretus
TTATAGAATTTAACGGCTCTTTTCTGTATTTTGATAATTAGCGGATATCGGCCTAATTCTGCTCTGCATGTATTAATTGGTGTTTTACGTTGTACACGGGGGATATTTTTGCGGAATTCCGCATGCTGAGTCTCAATTTGGTGTTTGTCCCATTTTGTGAATTATTGGTTGGTGAGCGGACCCCAGACCTCACAACCATAAAGGGCAATGGGTTCTATAACTGATTCAAGTATTTTTAGCCAGATCCTAATTGGTATGTCAAATTTTATGTTCCTTTTGATGGCATAGAAGGCCCTTCTTGCCCTGTCTCTCTGATCGTTCACAGCTTTGTGGAAGTTACCTGTGGCGCTGATGTTTAGGTCGAGGTATGTATCGTTTTTTGTGTGCTCTAGGGCACAGATGGAATTTGTATTCGTGGTCCTGGCAACTTGACCTTTTCTGGAACACCATTATTTTTGTCTTACTGAGATTTACTGTCAGGGCCCAGGTCTGAGAGAATCTGTGCAGAAGATCTATGTGCTTCTGTAAGCCCTCCTTGGTTGGGGACAGAAGCACCAGATCATCAGCAAACAGTAGACATTTGACTTCAGATTCTAGTAGGGTGAGGCCGGGTGCTGCAGACTGTTCTAGTGCCCTCGCCAATTTGTTGATATATATGTTGAAGAGGGTGGGGCTTAAGCTGCATCCCTGTCTCACCCCCAGGCCCTGTGAAAAGAAATGTGTGTTTTTTTTTGCCAATTTTAACCGCACACTTATTGTTTGTGTACATGGATTTTATAATGTCATACGTTTTCCCCCAATACCACTTTCCATTAATTTGTATAGCAGGCCCTCATGCCAAATTGAGTCAAAAGCTTTTTTGAAATCAACAAAGCATGAGAAGACTTTGCCTTTGTTTTGGTTTGTTTGTTTGTCAATTAGGGTGTGCAGGGTGAATACATGGTATGTCGTACGGTAATTTGGTAAAAATCCAATTTGACATTTGCTCATTACATTGTTTTCGCTGAGGAAATGTACGAGTCTGCTGTTAATGCAGAGGATTTTCCCAAGGTTGCTGTTGATGCATATCCCATGGTAGTTATTGGGGTCAAATTTGTCTCCACTTTTGTGGATTGGGGTGATCAGTCCTTGGTTCCAAATATTGGGGAAGATGCCAGAGCTGAGGATGATGTTAAAGAGTTTAAGTATAGCCAATTGGAATTTGTGGTCTGTATATTTTATAATTTCAATTAGGATACCATCAACACCACATACCTTTTTGGGTTGGAGGGTTTGTATTTTGTCCTGTAGTTCATTCAATGTAATTGGAGAATCCAGTGGGTTCTGGTCGTCTTTAATAGTTGATTCTAAGATTTGCATTTGATCATGTATATGTTTTTGCTGTTTGTTCTTTGTTATAGGGCCAAAAAGATTGGAGAAGTGGTTTACCCATACATCTCCGTTTTGGATAGATAGCTCTTTGTGTTGTTGTTTGTTTAGTGTTTTCCAATTTTCCCAGAAGTGGTTAGAGTCTATGGATTCTTCAATTACATTGAGCTGATTTCTGACTTGCTGTTCCTTCTTTTTCCGTAGTGTATTTCTGTATTGTCTTAGTGATTCACCATAGTGAAGGCGTAGACTCAGGTTTTCTGGGTCTCTATGCTTTTGGTTGGATAGGTTTCTCAATTTCTTTCTTAGGTTTCTGCAGTCTTCATCAAACCATTTGTCATTGTTGTTAATGTTCTTAGGTTTTCTGCTTGAAATGTGTATATTTGATAGGGAAGCTGAGAGGTCAAATATACTGTTGAGGTTTTCTACCTATCTAACTCTCTCTCTCTGTCTGTCTATCTAACCCCCTCATCACCCTCATCACATTCTCTCACTCACATCCAGGATATTGAAGAATCCTCTGACCTAAATCTGTCCAGAAAATAGTGACATCAGATCACTAGGGAAACCCGTACCATCTGCACACACACACACACACACACACACACACACACACACACACACACACACACACACACACACACACACACACACACACACACACACACACACACACACACACACACACACACACACACACAGACACATACATCTTGAGATATACAATATGCCTTACACACTGCTCAGTCCCACAGAGACCGTTTCATCTTTCAGTGAGAGTGCTTGACAGGCAACGCTCCAAAAACACAGCAGAGAAATGAACAAAAACTTTGACTTCCTACTTCCTTGTTCCTATAACTCCTATAACCACATTAACTCATACAGTAAATCCACATACAGAGTGCATAGGGCTGTGTCTATGCCCTTTGGGCCCTGGTCAAAAGTAGTGCACTATATATAGTATGCCAGTTGGGACGCAGCCTATATCTGTGGTTGTAACTTGTTTTAGCTCTGTTTCACTCAGCACCGAGACAAGGTTAGGGACTTTAGTCTCAGCCCGCCCTGCTTCGGACAGGGCAGCATTGAGAGCATTGAGCCAAAGCTCACCACCTCTCTCACACACACACACACACATATAGAGGCACAAAGCCCTGCATACACACTAACCCACAAGGAGGCTGTCGTACGTAGAGAAACACAGCCAAGGTTATTCTGTATGGTTTTTAATGCCGTGCAAACACTGACATAGAGGGCTGCACAGAGCAACCATTCTACTCCTCCACCTGGTTCCCCCAGCCTCCTAGTACCCATGGTCATTACACTGGGCAGGATTCATTACTAACCTATTGGATTTCATCCTTCTGGCCATCAGATTAGATATTATAAAACATCATATGTATACTCACCCACACACACATTAAGATACAGTCAAAAATACACTTACAAACACACACATACCAGAACACACCAGAACACACCAGAACATATCAGAACACACCAGAACACACCAGAACACACCAGAACATACCAGAACACACCAGAACACACCAGAACACACCAGAACATACCAGAACACACCAGAACACACCAGAACACACCAGAACATACCAGAACACACCAGAACACACCAGAACATACCAGAACACACCAGAACACACCAGAACACACCAGAACATACCAGAACACACCAGAACACACCAGAACATACCAGAACACACCAGAACACACCAGAACACACCAGAACATACCAGAACACACCAGAACACACCAGAACACACCAGAACACACCAGAACATATCAGAACACACCAGAACACACCAGAACACACCAGAACATACCAGAACATACCAGAACACACCAGAACACACCAGAACACACCAGAACACACCAGAACATATCAGAACATATCAGAACACACCAGAACACACCAGAACACACCAGAACACATCAGACCATACCAGAACACACCAGACTATACCAGAACACATCAGACCATACCAGAACACACCAGAACACACCAGAACATACCAGAACACACCAGAACATACCAGAACACACCAGAACATACGTAAATAAATAAATACATGCAGTGAACACCTAACTCCCTGTGCCCAAGACATGAATCTCCTCTTCCTGTGTCACACACACATACAACGGCGCACACACACACACACACACACACACACACACACACACACACACACACACACACACACACACACACACACACACACACAACTGTAACCATGGCTTCTAACCAGCTCTGATAAATGACCAGTGGTGATGGACCAACGCTTGAAGTCCGAACATCATTTCAATATACTGACCACCTGGTCTGAACACCAGTTAATGGTCAGGTACATACACTCTGACTGACCACAGAGCACACACACAGTACTACGTAAACACACACACACACAGTACTAGGCAAACACACACACACACATGCATGCACGCGCACAGAACCTTCTACACAGAGTTGACAGGGTTTACAGCAAGCAGGGAAACTTCATCCAGTTAGCTTCCTGTGTTGTTTAAAGGGGATCCTATATAAATAGTAGCTGGTGCTGCCAGGGTGTGTGTGTGTGTGTGTGTGTGTGTGTGTGTGTGTGTGTGTGTGTGTGTGTGTGTGTGTGTGTGTGTGTGTGTGTGTGTGTGTGTATGTATGTATGTGTGTGTGTGTGTGTGTGTGTCCAGGGAGAAAGAGGGGCGTGAGGCTGCTTTAGGGAAAGCCGCCAGGCTGCATGTTTCACCACAGAATCCCATCTGTCACTGGGGAAGTGTTTGTGTGTGACGCAGCCCCGACTAAGTTAGTCTACATGGGCCTCACAGCTAACCACTGAACAACTAACTGCTGCATTGAGCAGAGGAACTGAAGGGAAAAGAAACAGAGGTATATCGTAGACACACACACACAAACACACACACACACACATACACACACATACACACACATACACACACATACACACACACACACACACACACACACACACACACACACACACACACACACACACACAAGCTCATCAAGGCTCTGAGGGCATCAGAGCTAGAATAACAGTCTCTGTTTAGGAAATGAGTTAGATACTCAGCCAGACGAGGAGAGAAATGAGAAGAGGAGGAGAGAGAGAAGAAATAAATGATGGATTCTATTTTCATCTTCCTCTGAGGTTCAATCTCTATTCCACTGTAACCCTGACGACTCCCACTAAATGATCCCGCTGCTCTGTGGTTCTCTACAGACTTCCGTCTGAGACTGCCATCGTTGAAGTCGTTTGTGGTGACGAGGGGCACAAGGGGCATTATACAAAACAAAGTCATCAGCGATTGAATCGTCTCTAACCAATCAGAGTATGAAAGCCAATGACACATTTTCAAACTGCCGCTTTACCCACGTGTTCTGAATCTGGCCCAACCCATCAGTTTCTGGACCAATCAGACGGCCCCGAATGTGTTCACGTTCAATGAAGGGTCAGGGAGGTCCTCAGATCCAGAATCATTGAGGAGAAGAAACTAACGTCTGTGGGCGTGGCGTAGCGTTTGGCCGGAGCAAGGAGTGTGGGTAGCCAATCGACTGTAACCCTGCTGCCCTGTCTAAAGTGCACCTCTTTACAATGTAAAGAGACTTGAGTCTTGGTGAAAACCACTAGATACAATCTATTATCATTACTGTTATGATGTCATGTAGGATGATGTCATGTAGGGCCCTATGAGGAATACGACCCACATAAACACAGACATTACCCCCTCGCAGTCAGTGAAACTAGACATCCCTCTGTGACCACTAGGGTCAACCTTCGAGGCCTCTCATTGGCCAGGACAGTTAGCCTGGAGACCTGTCATTGGCCAGAACAGGTACCGATTTTTAAGGGGTGAAGGGTCAGGTAACTCCATCACCTTTGGTCATTGGTCTAATCAGTAGAAGGAAACAGACCACCAGTCAACATGTGTCATCATCACTGAGCCACAGGCCCTGGACACAGCCTCAGGTTTCTTCCTCGCTCCCTCTCTGTCTCTCTCTCTCTCTCTCTATGTCTCTCTCTCTCTCTCTCTCTCTATGTCTCTCTCTCTCTCTCTCTCTCTGTATCTCTCTCTCTCTGCCTGCCTGCCTGCCTGCCTGCCTGCCTGTCTCTCTCTCTCTCTCTCTCTCTCTCTCTCTCTCTCTCTCTCTCTCTCTCTCTCTCTCTCTCTCTCTCTCCTGTCTCTAGATAATGATGTGTTCTCTGGAAATAGGAGGACGAGGGGAAGGTGACAGATTTATGGAGTTCTGTGTGATGGCGTCATTCCCAATCCCATTCCCATCCTGTCCTGCCAAACCACCCAGGGCAGGACACCCACTGCTCAGAATCCCAAGAATGCTCCAGCTTCCAGAGAAGAAGAAGGAGAAGATATCACACTGATTCTGCCATAGTGAGGACAGACCGTCACAGAGTGCGTGTGGTGGAGGGAGAGATATGTTAAATGAAGGCAGATCTGAGGTTTGACTCGTAAAGCACTTCGAATTCTACAGTCAACCAAACTGACCAAGCAGTGGTTTATGATGTCATCCTCCCATCTTCTGGAGAAAGAGAGAAGAAAAGAGAAATAAAACAGAGTGGGGGTGTGACGAAGAAAAGGAGGAGGAGGAGGAGAAGGAGGAGAAGAAGAAGAGGAAGGGACTAAAGACACAAGGGATGAGAAATGAGCCCACTAATAAAGCACATGTCTAGTGGGAGGACAGTAAAGGGTGTGAGGGTTATACACAGGTCTAGTGGGAGGACAGTAAAGGGTGTGAGGGTTATACACAGGTCTAGTGGGAGGACAGTAAAGGGTGTGAGGGTTATACACAGGTCTAGTGGGAGGACAGTAAAGGGTGTGAGGGTTACACAGGTCTAGTGGGAGGACAGTAAAGGGGGTGAGGGTTATACACAGGTCTAGTGGGAGGACAGTAAAGGGGGTGAGGGTTATACACAGGTCTAGTGGGAGGACAGTAAAGGGTGTGAGGGTTATACACAGGTCTAGTGGGAGGACAGTAAAGGGGGTGAGGGTTATACACAGGTCTAGTGGGAGGACAGTAAAGGGGGTGAGGGTTATACACAGGTCTAGTGGGAGGACAGTAAAGGGTGTGAGGGTTATACACAGGTCTAGTGGGAGGACAGTAAAGGGTGTGAGGGTTATACACAGGTCTAGTGGGAGGACAGTAAAGGGTGTGAGGGTTATACACAGGTCTAGTGGGAGGACAGTAAAGGGAGTGAGGGTTATACATAGGTCTAGTGGGAGGACAGTAAAGGGTGTGAGGGTTATACACAGGTCTAGTGGGAGGACAGTAAAGGGTGTGAGGGTTATACACAGGTCTAGTGGGAGGACAGTAAAGGGTGTGAGGGTTATACACAGGTCTAGTGGGAGGACAGTAAAGGGTGTGAGGGTTATACACAGGTCTAGTGGGAGGACAGTAAAGGGTGTGAGGGTTTTACACAGGTCTAGTGGGAGGACAGTAAAGGGTGTGAGGGTTATACACAGGTCTAGTGGGAGGACAGTAAAGGGTGTGAGGGTTATACACAGGTCTAGTGGGAGGACAGTAAAGGGTGTGAGGGTTATACACAGGTCTAGTGGGAGGACAGTAAAGGGTGTGACCAGACAAACACACCCCTCAGTCCTGATGTCCACTCATTTCCCCCCAACACAAACACATGCTGCAACCCAAGAGAGAGCTCATTACAGATAATAACACACACTCACACGCACACACCCACACACACACGCACACACCCACACACATATGTCGTTTTAAATGGGACATTATTCCATATGTTTTAGAATGTCATTTTAAATGGGACATTATTCCATATGTTATAGCATGTCGTTTTAAATGGGACATTATTCCATATGTTATTGCATGTCATTTTAAATGGGACATTATTCCATATGTTATTGCATGTCATTTTAAATGGAACATTATTCCATTTGGGACATTATTCCATTTGTTATATCATGTTATTTCAAATGGGACATTATTCCATACGTTATGGCATGTCCTGACTCATTTCCAGTCCATTATCAGATGAAGTCATTGGCTCCTTTAACAGTAGATGATTCCACATGCTATTACCCTAGCATCTTAACAGCTTCCTGAAAGTGTTCTAGCATGTCTAGTGGCCTGGTGTGCCTCATCATCAGATCATCACCAGATCATCCCTAGATCATCCCCAGATCATCCCCAGATCATCACCAGATCGTCACCATATAATCACCAGATCATCACCTGATCATCCCCAGATCATCACCATATAATCACCAGATCATCACCAGATCATCACCAGATCGTCACCAGATCATCACCAGATCATCCCCAGATCATCACAAGATAGTCACCAGATCATCACCAGATCATCCCCAGATCATCACCAGATCGTCACCATATAATCACCAAATCATCACCATATAATCACCAGATCATCACCAGATCATCACCATATAATCACCAGATCGTCACCATATAATCACCAGATCATCACCAGATCATCCCCAGATCATCCCCAGATCGTCACCATATAATCACCAGATCATCCCCAGATCATCCCCAGATCATCACCAGATCATCCCCAGATCATCACCAGATCATCCCCAGATCGTCGCCATATAATCACCAGATCATCACCAGATCGTCACCAGATCATCCCCAGATCGTCACCAGATCGTCACCATATAATCACCAGATCATCACCAGATCGTCACCATATAATCCCCAGATCATCACCAGATCATCACCAGATCATCCCCAGATCGTCACCATATAATCACCAGATCATCCCCAGATCATCACCAGATCATCACCAGATCATCCCCAGATCGTCGCCATATAATCACCAGATTGTCACCATATAATCACCAGATCATCACCAGATCATCACCAGATCGTCCCCAGATCGTCACCATATAATCAGCAGATCATCACCAGATCATCCCCAGATCGTCACCATATAATCACCAGATCATCCCCAGATCATCACCAGATCATCCCCAGATCATCACCAGATCGTCCCCATATAATCACCAGATCATCACCAGATCGTCACCAGATCATCACCAGATCGTCACCATATAATCCCCAGATCATCACCAGATCATCCCCAGATCGTCACCATATAATCCCCAGATCGTCACCATATAATCACCAGATCATCCCCAGATCATCACCTGATCATCCCCAGATCATCACCAGATCGTCCCCAGATCGTCACCATATAATCACCAGATCATCACCAGATCGTCACCATATAATCACCAGATCATCACCAGATCGTCACCAGATCATATTGAATATATTATTAGTTGACTACACTCCTTTACTTTCCACCAGTAGATTACAGCTATTCCTCAATACATTACAGTCCAGGGCTGGCTGTGTGTAGCTGGATCTGAAGCAGTCTCTCTCATTGCCTTTATAGAGCGCAGAAAGAGCAGTAAAATGGTCAGTCTCCTCTCACTGCTGTAGACACACACACACGATGCACGCAGACGCGCACCGACGCTCGCACACACACACAGAGACACTCTTCGCCAAGGAGAGAGAGAGGAGGACAGAGATGAGCAGGTCTGGAAAAAATGATGTGTTTATCTAGTGTTTTTATTAGAACACTGCTGGATATTCCACTGATAAAATAATACTCCACTACACACCGTTGGCTTTATGAACTACAGTTGAAGTCGGAAGTTTACATACACCTTAGCCAAATACATTTAAACTCAGTTTTTCACAATTCCTGACATTTAATCCTAGTAAAAATTCCCTGTCTTAGGTCAGTTAGGATCACCACTTTATTTTAAGAATGTGAAATGTCAGAATAATAGTAGAGAGAATGATTTATTTCAGCTTTTATTTCTTTCATCACATTCCCAGTGGGTCAGAAGTTTACATACTCTCAATTAGTATTTGGTAGCATTGCCTTTAAATTGTTTAACTTGAGTCAGACGTTTCGGGTAGCCTTCCACAAGATTCCCACAATATGTTGGGTGAATTTTGGCCCATTCCTCCTGACAGAGCTGGTGTAACTGAGTCAGGTTTGTAGGCCTCCTTGCTCTCACACGCTTTTTCTGTTCTGCCCACACATTTTCTATAGGATTGAGGTCAGGGCTTTGTGATGGCCACTCCAATACCTTGACTTTGTCGTCCGTAAGCCATTTTGCCACAACTTTGGAAGTATGCTTGGGGTCATTGTCCATTTGGAAGACCCATTTGCGACAAAGCTTTAACTTCCTGACTGATGTCTTGAGATGTTGCTTGAATATATCCACATAATTTTCCTTCCTCATGATGCCATCTATTTTGTGAAGTGCACCAGTCCCTCCTGCAGCAAAGCATCCCCACAGCATGATGCTGCCACCCCCGTGCTTCCTCCAAACATAACAATGGTCATTATGGCCAAACAGTTCTATTTTTGTTTCATCAGACCAGAGGACATTTCTCAAAAAAGTAAGATCTTTGTCCCCATGTGTAGTTGCAAACCGTAGTCTGGCTTTTTTATGGCGGTTTTGGAGCAGTGGCTTCTTCCTTGCTGAGTGGCCTTTCAGGTTATGTCGATATATGACTCGTTTTACTGTGGATATAGATACTTTTGTACCTGTTTCCTCCAGCATCTTCACAAGGTCCTTTGCTGTTGTTCTGGGATTGATTTGCACTTTTCGCACCAAAGTACATTCATCTCTAGGAGACAGAACACGCCTCCTTCCTGAGCGGTTGTCACGATCGTTGACACATGATGAAGCAGACCAAGGCGCAGCGTTGAAGGTGAACATATTATTTATTTAGAATGATCACACGATCAAAACAACAACGATAACGTGACGTCTACGGTATAACACAAACCAAATCAGAACAAGATCCCACAAAGAATAGCTGAAAACAGCCTACCTAAGTATGGCTCCCAATCAGAGACAACGAGCAACAGCTGCCTCTGATTGGGAACCACCCTGACCAACATAGATCTATATGATCTAGAACAAAACCCAAAACATAGAAAACACAACATAGAAGCTACCCCGTGAAACTAAACATAGAAAATCCACACCCTGGCTCAACATTTTAGAGTCCCCAGAGCCAGGGCGTGACAGTACCCCCCCCCCAAAGGCGCGGACTCCGACCGCGCCAACAGAACACCACAGGGGAGGGACCGGGTGGGCACTCCGCCTTGGCGGCGGATCCGGCTCTGGGCATGATCCCCACTCCCTCTCTAACCCCCCACAGTACCCCTGGTCCGGTCTGGCCCTGCTGGCCGGAGCTGGACTGAACACTGGTGGAGCGGATTGCTCTAGCTCCGACGTGAAGCATCTGACCGGTGCCGGACCAGCCACCGGTGGAACAGGCACGGGCCGTGCCGGACTGACGACGCACACCACTGGCTTGGTGTGGGGAGCAGGAGCGGGCCGAGCCGGGCTGTCGAAGCGCACCCCTGACTTGGTGCGGGGAACAGGCACGGGCCGTGCCGGACTGACGACGCACACCACTGGCTTGGTGTGGGGAGCAGGAGCGGGCCGAGCCGGGCTGTCGAAGCGCACCCCTGAATTGGTGCGGGGAACAGGCACGGGCCGTGCCGGACTGACGACGCACACCACTGGCTTGGTGTGGGGAGCAGGAGCGGGCCGAGCCGGTCTGTCGAAGCGCACCCCTGACTTGGTGCGGGGAGCAGGAATGGGCCGGACTGGGCTGGCGACGCGCACCGTAGACTTGGTGCGAGTGGCAGGAACAGGCCGGACCGTACTGGGAACACACACCACTGGCCCTACGTGGGGATCAGGAACAGGCCGGACCGGACTGGCAACACACGCCAGTACCTCTCGCCGTGCCTCTACAACCTCCTTCCCCCTGGTGACCAGTGACTCCCGTAACCTGGCGTCCTCCTGCTGCCCCGTCGTCCACGGCGTTAGCCCCCCCCTAAAAAATTTATGGGCTTCACTCCTACCCGTGGCCAAGGCCTCCATCCCTCTTGCCAGACTCGCACTCATCTCCTCCCACGTCCATCCTCTCTCCTCGTCACGCTGCTTGATCCAGTCGAGGTGGGATCTTCTGTCACGATCGTTGACACATGATGAAGCGGACCAAGGCGCAGCGTTGAAGGTGAACATATTATTTATTTAGAATGATCACACGATCAAAACAACAACGATAACGTGACGTCTACGGTATAACACAAACCAAATCAGAACAAGATCCCACAAAGAATAGCTGAAAACAGCCTACCTAAGTATGGCTCCCAATCAGAGACAACGAGCAACAGCTGCCTCTGATTGGGAACCACCCTGACCAACATAGATCTATATGATCTAGAACAAAACCCAAAACATAGAAAACACAACATAGAAGCTACCCCGTGAAACTAAACATAGAAAATCCACACCCTGGCTCAACATTTCAGAGTCCCCAGAGCCAGGGCGTGACAGCGGTATGACGGCTGCGTGGTCCCATGGTGTTTATACTTGCGTACTATTGTTTGTACAGATGAACGTGGTACCTTCAGGCGTTTGGAAATTGCTCCCAAGGATGAACCAGACTTGTGGAGGTCTACAATATTTTTTCTGAGGTCTTGGCTGATTTCTTTAGATTTTCCCATGATGTCAAGCAAAGAGGCACTGAGTTTGAAGGTAGGCCTTGAAATACATCCACATGTACACCTCAAATTATGTCAGTTAGCCTATCAGAAGCTTCTAAAGCCATGACATCATTTTCTGGAATTTTCCAAGCTGTTTAAAGGCACAGTCAACTTAGTGTATGGAAACTTCTGACCCACTGGAATTGTGATTCAGTGAATTATAAGTGAAATAATCTGTCTGTAAACAATTGTTGGAAAAATTACTTGTGTCATGCACAAAGTAGATGTCCTAGCTGACTTGTCAAAACTATAGTTTGTTAAGAAGACATTTGTGGAGTGGTTGAAAAACGAGTTTTAATGACTCCAACCTAAGTGTATGTAAACTTCAGACTTCAACTGTATATGTTCCATTATGGTGTAGGATGTAATTAACCCTCATGTATATGGGTTTGGGAGAGTAATGAGCAGGGGAGTTTGTGTGTGTGTGTGTGTGTGTGTGTGTGTGTGTGTGTGTGTGTGTGTGTGTGTGTGTGTGTGTGTGTGTGTGTGTGTGTGTGTGTGTGTGTTTGTGTGTGTGTGCAGTGGTGGACAAAGTACCCAATTGTTATACTTGAGTAAAAGTAAAGATACCTTAATAGAAAATGACTCAAGTAAAAGTGAAAGTCACCCAGTAAAATACTACTTGAGTAGAAGTCTAAAAGTATTTGGTTTTAAATATACTTAAGTATCAAAAGTAAATGTAAGAGTATAAATAATTTCAAATTCCTTATATTAAGCAAACTAGACGGCACCGTTTTCTTGTTTTTTATTTATTTACGGATAGCCAGGGGCACGCTCCAACACTGACATAATTTACAAACGAAGCATGTGTGTTTAGTGAGTCCACCAGATCAGAGGCAGTAGGGATGACTAGGGATGTTCTCTTGATAAGTGAGTGAATTAGCCAATTTTCCTGTCCTGCTAAGCATTCAAAATGTAACGAGTACTTTTGGGTGTCAGGGAAAATGTATGGAGTAAAAATACATTATTTTCTTTAGTAATGTAGTGAAGTAAAAGTCAAAGTTGTCAAAAATATAAATAGTAAAGTAAAGTACAGATACCCAAAAAATACTTAGTACTTTAAAGTATTTTTACTGAAGTACATTACACCACTGTGTGTGTGAGAGAGAGATTGCATGCGAGAGATAGTGATTCTGTGTGTATGTCTCTATGCGTGTTTGTGCATGGATGTGTTCGCATGGATGCGTGTGCATGTGTGTGTTCATGCATATGTGTGTGTCTTTGCATCCGTGTGTGTGTGGATTTAATCTACAGATGTGCTGCAGACAGGCTCAGGGTCTCTCACTACAGGAAGGTCCTAAAATACGGCCATCTTTGCTTAGGGAAATATAGGTAGCCATAGCCATAAAACAGGCCAGTTAAACACTGACACACTTACAGTCTGCCTGCCTGCCTGCCTGCCTGCTTGCCTGCCTGCCTGCCTGCCTGCCTGCCTGCCTGCCTGCCTGCCTGTCTGTCTGTCTGTCTGTCTGTCTGTCTGTTTTTCTGTCTGTCTGTCTGCCTGCCTGCCTGCCTGTCAGTCAGTCTGTCTGTATGTCTGTCTGTCTGCCTGCCTGCCTGCCTGTCTGTCTGTCTGCCTGCCTGCCTGTCTGTCTGTCTGTCTGTCTGTCTGTCTGCCTGTCTGCCTGTCTGTCTGTCTGTCTGTCTGTCTGTCTGTCTGTCTGTCTGTCTGTCTGTCTGTCTGTCTGTCTGTCTGTCTGTCTGTCTGTCTGTCTGTCTGTAGGGGATATCACTACACCTGGACGGGGGTTCAGATGAGGATAGCAGTCGTCCTTCAACAACCAGATTTGTATTGATATTTAATTGCTATTTCCATGAAGTTCATCAGGTGGAAATACATTAGAAAAATGCTCCTAATATATTAGAAAACTGTTCTGTTGGGCACTGTAAAGACTTTCTTAATGGGTTTATTTGGAAGTGTGGCGTGTGGTTCCAGTGGACTTGCAGTGTCTAGTAAACGTGTTGTGAGGCTCACTTCTCAACTTCTCAGTGTTTCATTGCAGTGTGTCTGTGTGTCTGGCTGTTTGTAGTTATAATGTGGTGTTGCAAGGGTACCCTGTCTTGATCTGTGGTGGCCCTGCCACCCTCTCTCTGTCCATCTCTCTCTCTCTCTGTCCATCTCTCTCTCTCTCTCTCTCTCTCTCTCTCTCTCTCTCTGTCCATCTCTCTCTCTCTCTCTCTCTCTCTCTCTCTCTCTCTCTCTCTCTCTCTCTCTCTCTCGCTCTCTGTCTGTCTTCATATGTCTCTGTCTCTGTCTCTCTCTCTCAATTCAATTCAATTCAATTTCAATTTCAATTCAATTTAAGGGCTTTATTGGCATGTTAACACTGCCAAAGCAAGTGAAGTAGATAGTAAACAAAAGTGAAATAAACAATAAATATTAACTGTAAACATTACACTCAGAAGTTCCAAAGGAATAGAGACATTTCAAATGTCATATTATGTCTCTCTCTCTGTCTCTCTGTCTCTCTCTCTCTCTCTGTCTCTCTCTCTCTCTCTGTCTCTCTCTCTGTCTCTCTCTCTCTCTCTCTCTCTGTCTCTCTCTCTCTTTCTGTCTCTCTCTCTGTCTCTCTCTCTCTCTCTGTCTCTCTCTCTGTCTCTCTCTCTCTCTCTGTCTCTCTCTCTCTCTGTCTCTCTCTCTGTCTCTCTCTCTCTCTCTCTGTCTCTCTCTCTCTCTGTCTCTCTCTCTGTCTCTCTCTCTCTCTCTCTCTCTCTCTGTCTCTCTCTCTGTCTCTCTCTCTCTGTCTCTCTGTCTCTCTCTCTCTCTCTCTGTCTCTCTCTCTCTCTGTCTCTCTCTCTCTGTCTCTCTCTCTCTGTCTCTCTCTCTCTGTCTCTCTCTTGGTTTCTAAGAAGCTTCTTTGGGCACCCAACCCTTTGTGTTTTCTGTGGTAAACACACTAGCGGGGGTAAACTAGTGATCACACACACCATTCCACTGGTCCTCCAGGACATAGACGAAGAGACACTCTGAGTGTCTTGTTTGCTGTTAACCATGTTCTTGAATGCTAACTACATTCATCTTGGTTCGGGGCCAGACAAGTTGTGTCTGCTGTTAACCATGTGCTGTAACCATGAGAGAGGATTTATAGAGCCTGACCTTGGTAAACACACACACACTCAGTCCGTTAGGCAGGCTGCGTGCTGATTGACAGGGGCCTAGTGTGTGTGTGTCCTGTCTCTCCAGACAGACTGGGCAGATGGTGTTTATAGCAGGGAGGAGAGGACGGACAGACCAGGCCCAAGGCCACGGAACACAGGAAGGACAAAAGGAGTGTGGGTGTACTACAGGGGGCTGCTGGGGGGCTGCTGGGGGACTGCTGGGGGACTGCTGGGGGACTGTTGGGGGGCTGTTGGGGGGCTTTTGGGGGACTGCTGGGGGGCTGCTGGGGGGCTGCTGGTGGGCTGTTGGGGGGCTGCTGGGGGGCTGCTGGGGGACTGCTGGGGGACTGCTGGGGGACTGCTGGGGGGCTGCTGGGGGACTGTTGGGGGGCTGCTGGGGGACTGCTGGGGGACTGCTGGGGGACTGTTGGGGGACTGCTGGGGGACTGCTGGGGGGCTGCTGGGGGGCTGTTGGGGGACTGCTGGGGGGCTGCTGGGGGACTGCTGGGGGGCTGCTGGGGGGCTTTTGGGGGACTGCTGGGGGGCTGCTGGGGGGCTGCTGGTGGGCTGTTGGGGGGCTGCTGGGGGGCTGCTGGGGGACTGCTGGGGGACTGCTGGGGGACTGCTGGGGGACTGTTGGGGGGCTGCTGGGGGACTGCTGGGGGGCTGCTGGGGGGCTGCTGGGGGACTGCTGGGGGACTGCTGGGGGGCTGCTGGGGGACTGCTGGGGGGCTGCTGGGGGACTGTTGGGGGGCTGCTGGGGGACTGCTGGGGGACTGCTGGGGGGCTGCTGGGGGACTGCTGGGGAGTGTGTACATGTCTCTGTGTGGTGTGTGATTGGGGATTGTGTACATTTCTCTGTGTGGTGTGTGATTGGGGATTGTGTACATTTCTCTGTGTGGTGTGTGATTGGGGAGTGTGTACATGTCTCTGTTGTGTAATATGTACATGTGGGTAGAGTTAAAGTGACTATGCATAAATAATAAACAGAGTAGCTGCAGCATAAAAGAGAGGTTTGGGGTGGGGTGGGGTCCTTCAGACCCACAGCCTCTATAACCCCCCAGCCATGTCCTTCAGACCCACAGCCTCTATAACCCCCCAGCCATGTCCTTCAGTCCCCCAGCCTCTATAACCCCCCAGCCATGTCCTTCAGACCCACAGCCTCTATAACCCCCCAGCCATGTCCTTCAGACCCACAGCCTCTATAACCCCCCAGCCATGTCCTTCAGTCCCCCAGCCTCTATAACCCCCCAGCCATGTCCTTCAGACCCACAGCCTCTATAACCCCCCAGCCATGTCCTTCAGTCCCCCAGCCTCTATAACCCCCCAGCCATGTCCTTCAGACCCACAGCCTCTATAACCCCCCAGCCATGTCCTTCAGTCCCCCAGCCTCTATAACCCCCCAGCCATGTCCTTCAGACCCACAGCCTCTATAACCCCCCAGCCATGTCCTTCAGACCCACAGCCTCTATAACCCCCCAGCCATGTCCTTCAGACCCACAGCCTCTATAACCCCCCAGCCATGTCCTTCAGACCCACAGCCTCTATAACCCCCCAGCCATGTCCTTCAGACCCACAGCCTCTATAACCCCCCAGCCATGTCCTTCAGACCCACAGCCTCTATAACCCCCCAGCCATGTCCTTCAGACCCACAGCCTCTATAACCCCCCAGCCATGTCCTTCAGACCCACAGCCTCTATAACCCCCCAGCCATGTCCTTCAGTCCCCCAGACTCTATAACCCCCCAGCCATGTCCTTCAGACCCACAGCCTCTATAACCCCCCAGCCATGTCCTTCAGTCCCCCAGCCTCTATAACCCCCCAGCCATGTCCTTCAGTCCCCCAGACTCTATAACCCCCCAGCCATGTCCTTCAGACCCACAGCCTCTATAACCCCCCAGCCATGTCCTTCAGACCCACAGCCTCTATAACCCCCCAGCCATGTCCTTCAGACCCACAGCCTCTATAACCCCCCAGCCATGTCCTTCAGACCCACAGCCTCTATAACCCCCCAGCCATGTCCTTCAGACCCACAGCCTCTATAACCCCCCAGCCATGTCCTTCAGACCCACAGCCTCTATAACCCCCCAGCCATGTCCTTCAGACCCACAGCCTCTATAACCCCCCAGCCATGTCCTTCAGTCCCCCAGACTCTATAACCCCCCAGCCATGTCCTTCAGACCCACAGCCTCTATAACCCCCCAGCCATGTCCTTCAGTCCCCCAGACTCTATAACCCCCCAGCCATGTCCTTCAGACCCACAGCCTCTATAACCCCCCAGCCATGTCCTTCAGTCCCCCAGACTCTATAACCCCCCAGCCATGTCCTTCAGTCCCCCATCCTCTATAACCCCCAGCCATGTCCTTCAGACCCACAGCCTCTATAACCCCCCAGCCATGTCCTTCAGACCCACAGCCTCTATAACCCCCCAGCCATGTCCTTCAGACCCACAGCCTCTATAACCCCCCAGCCATGTCCTTCAGACCCACAGCCTCTATAACCCCCCAGCCATGTCCTTCAGTCCCCCAGACTCTATAACCCCCCAGCCATGTCCTTCAGTCCCCCAGACTCTATAACCCCCCAGCCATGTCCTTCAGTCCCCCAGACTCTATAACCCCCCAGCCATGTCCTTCAGTCCCCCAGACTCTATAACCCCCCAGCCATGTCCTTCAGTCCCCCAGACTCTATAACCCCCCAGCCATGTCCTTCAGTCCCCCAGACTCTATAACCCCCCAGCCATGTCCTTCAGTCCCCCAGCCTCTATAACCCCCCAGCCATGTCCTTCAGTCCCCCAGACTCTATAACCCCCCAGCCATGTCCTTCAGTCCCCCAGCCTCTATAACCCCCCAGCCATGTCCTTCAGTCCCCCATCCTCTATAACCCCCCAGCCATGTCCTTCAGTCCCCCAGCCTCTATAACCCCCCAGCCATGTTCTTCAGTCCCCCAGCCTCTATAACCCCCCAGCCATGTCCTTCAGTCCCCCAGACTCTATAACCCCCCAGCCATGTCCTTCAGTCCCCCAGACTCTATAACCCCCCAGCCATGTCCTTCAGTCCCCCAGACTCTATAACCCCCCAGCCATGTCCTTCAGTCCCCCAGCCTCTATAACCCCCCAGCCATGTCCTTCAGTCCCCCAGACTCTATAACCCCCCAGACATGTACTTCAGTCCCCCAGACTCTATAACCCCCCAGCCATGTCCTTCAGTCCCCCAGACTCTATAACCCCCCAGCCATGTCCTTCAGTCCCCCAGCCTCTATAACCCCCCAGCCATGTCCTTCAGTCCCCAGCCTCTATAACCCCCCAGCCATGTCCTTCAGTCCCCCAGACTCTATAACCCCCCAGCCATGTCCTTCAGTCCCCCAGACTCTATAACCCCCCAGCCATGTCCTTCAGTCCCCCAGACTCTATAAACCCCCCAGCCATGTCCTTCAGTCCCCCAGACTCTATAACCCCCCAGCCATGTCCTTCAGTCCCCCAGCCTCTATAACCCCCCAGCCATGTCCTTCAGTCCCCCAGCCTCTATAACCCCCAGCCATGTCCTTCAGTCCCCCAGACTCTATAACCCCCCAGCCATGTCCTTCAGTCCCCCAGCCTCTATAACCCCCCAGCCATGTCCTTCAGTCCCCCAGACTCTATAACCCCCCAGCCATGTCCTTCAGTCCCCCAGACTCTATAACCCCCCAGCCATGTCCTTCAGTCCCCAGACTCTATAACCCCCCAGCCATGTCCTTCAGTCCCCAGACTCTATAACCCCCCAGCCATGTCCTTCAGTCCCCCAGACTCTATAACCCCCCAGCCATGTCCTTCAGTCCCCCAGACTCTATAACCCCCCAGCCATGTCCTTCAGTCCCCCAGCCTCTATAACCCCCCAGCCATGTCCTTCAGTCCCCCAGCCTCTATAACCCCCCAGCCATGTCCTTCAGTCCCCCAGACTCTATAACCCCCCAGCCATGTCCTTCAGTCCCCCAGACTCTATAACCCCCCAGCCATGTCCTTCAGTCCCCCAGACTCTATAACCCCCCAGCCATGTCCTTCAGTCCCCCAGACTCTATAACCCCCCAGCCATGTCCTTCAGTCCCCCAGACTCTATAACCCCCCAGCCATGTCCTTCAGTCCCCAGACTCTATAACCCCTATTCCAGGCAGGAATGGGAGTCATGCCACAGGGGAGTCATTAGGGGAAGCAGGTGCTCTCTCTCTGGGCCTGTGTGTGTGTGTGTGGGTGTGTGTGTGTGTGTGTGTGTGTGTGTGTGTTGTGTGTGTGTGTGTGTGTGTGTGTGTGTGTGTGTGTGTGTGTGGATGTGTTAAACTATACTTGTGGGAACCAGAAGTTCCCACAAGAGTAGTAAAGAAACAAAAATGTGACCAACTGGGGACATTTTGTTAATCCCACAAGGTCAAATGCTGTTTCTAGGGTTAAGGTTAGAATTAGTGTTAGGGTTAGAATTAGGTTAAGGGTTAGGGTTAGGAGCTAAGGTTAATTTTAAGGTTAGGGTTAGGAGCTAGGATAGGTTTAGGGTTAAGGTTTAGGAAAATAGGATTTTGAATGGGACTGAATTGTGTTTTATTTATTTTTTTATTTCACCTTTATTTAACCAGGTAAGCCAGTTGAGAACAGGTTCTCATTTACAACTGCGACCTGGCCAAGATAAAGCAAAGTAGTGCAATAAAAACAACAGAGTTACATGCGTGTGTGTGTGTATGTGTGTGCGTGCGCGGGCGTGTGTGTGTGTGTGTGTGTGTGTGTATGTGTGCGTGCGCGGGCGTGTGTGTGTGTGTGTAGGGTCAGAGGTCCCCGTGGACCAGCCCAGGTCTTGACAGGCCAGTACTGGGTTACACAGCTGGTGTGACAGAGTTTCAGGGTGTGGTCTAACCTTCTCTACCCTGACATAAAGGTCACTATGTTATAACACCCTCCAACCATCTTAACATGACCCGCTTCATGGGTTTCTAGGTGTGTTAGTGCTACTGTCAGAGAGATACATTTACATTTTGCATGTTAGTCATTTAGAAGACATTCTTATCCAGAGCCACTTACAGTTAGATAGCTAGGTGGGACAACCAGATATCTCAGTCATAGTAAGAACATGTCTCCTCAATACTGTAGCTATCAGTAGTCAGAGCTAGTAGTGGGGGGAAGTGAAGTCAAGCGTGAGTTAGTTCACGAAAGGGCATAGCCTGAAGGTAGGCAGGGGCAGTTCCTCTTGCTGTTCCGTAGGTAAGCACCATGTAGTGGATGTGAGCTTCAACTGGAAGCCAGTGGAGTGTGCAGAGGAGTGGGTGACATGAGAGAACTTGGGAAGGTTGAAAACCAGGAGGGCTGCAGTGTTCTGGATAAGTTGC
>NW_028166498.1:0-39812 GCF_964263955.1 Coregonus lavaretus
AAGAACACTACCCTGTCACAACACATTACACTGGGAAGCCGGGCTCGCTAAAGGGCCTCAAACGGGTCTACTACGCTACGGATCCGACGGAGCTTCGTTTTTTCGGAGCTCTACGTAGTTTCTACGTACTTTGTGGCGTCTGAACTTTTGGAACGCGATGCAGCTCCGTAGCTCCTGTGAAACCACTGTGGAGAGCCCTTCACACACACACACACACACACACACACACACACACACACACACACACACACACACACACACACACACACACACCACACACACACACACACACACACACACACACACACCACACACACACACACCACACACACACACACACACACACACACACACACACACACACACACACACACACACACACACACACACCACACACACCACAACACACACACACCACACACACACACCACACACACACACACACCACACACACACACACACACACACACACACACACATCGTAACCTTGGAGCAGTCTCCCTCCCTCTCCCCTCCCTCCCTCCCTCCCTCCCTCCCTCCCTCCCTCCCCTCCCTCCCTCCCTCCCTCTCCCCTCCCTCCCTCTCCCCTCCCTCCCTCCCTCTCCCCTCCCTCCCTCCCTCCCTCTCCCCTCCCTCCCTCTCCCCTCCCTCCCTCCCTCTCCCCTCCCTCCCTCTCCCCTCCCTCCCTCCCTCTCCCCTCCCTCCCTCCCTCTCCCCTCCCTCCCTCTCCCCTCCCTCCCTCCCTCTCCCCTCCCTCCCTCTCCCCTCCCTCCCTCCCTCTCCCCTCCCTCCCTCCCTCTCCCCTCCCTCCCTCTCCCTCCCTCTCCCCTCCCTCTCCCCTCCCTCCCTCCCTCTCCCCTTCCCTCCCTCCCTCTCCCCTCCCTCTCCCCTCTCCCCTCCCTCCCTCCCTCTCCCCTCCCTCCCTCCCTCTCCCCTCCCTCTCCTCCCTCCCTCTCCCCTCCCTCCCTCCCTCTCCCTCCCTCCCTCCCTCTCCCCTCCCTCCCTCTCCCCTCCTCCCTCCCTCCCCCTCCCTCTCCCCTCCCTCCTCTCCCCTCCCTCCCTCTCCACTCCCTCCCTCTCCCCTCCCTCTCCCCTCCCTCTCCCCTCCCTCTCCCCTCCCTCCCTCTCCCTCCCTCTCCCCTCCCTCCCTCTCCCCTCCCTCCCTCTCCACTCCCTCCCTCTCCCCTCCCTCCCTCTCCCCTCCCTCCCTCCCTCTCCCCTCCCTCTCCCCTCCTCCCTCTCCCCTCCCTCCTCCTCAACCATGGTAACCTGTTTGCTGCACGCTGTGCTTATTCTTTTCCCCACCTTGCTTTCATTTTCTCCTCTCCTTCCTTCATCTCTTATTTTTCCTCCCTCCTTCCTTCTCTGTATCAAGTTATTCTCATATACCTTGGTTACCTTAGAGATCTATATTTCATACCATTGGTTTCATTCCTCGCCCCGTCTCTCTCTCTCTCTCTCTCTCTCTCTCTACCTCTCTCTCTCTCTACCTCCCTCTCTCTCTCCATCCATCTCTAGCTATACCTGGTTACCTGGTTTAGACCTCATCTCTTCTCCATCTGGTAAGAGATTATATGAACCCTATTTTTTGTATTTTTATCTTGTCAACATCCTCTCCCCTCCCCTTTTCTCTCTCTCTCTCTCTCTCTCTCTCTCTCTCTCTCTCTCTCTCTCTCTCTCTCTCTCTCTCTCTCTCTCTCTCTCTCTCTCTCTCTCTCTCTCCTCTCTCTCTCTCTCTCTCTCTCTCTCTCTCTCTCTCCTCTCTCTCTCTCTACCTCTCTCTACCTCTCTCTCTCTACCTCTCTCTACCTCTCTCTCTCTCTCTCTCTCTCTCTCTCTACCTCTCTCTACCTCTCTCTCTCTACCTCTCTCTACCTCTCTCTACCTCTCTCTACCTCTCTCTCTCTACCTCTCTCTACCTCTCTCTACCTCTCTCTCTCTCTCTCTCTCTCTCTCTCTCTCTCTCTCTCTCTCTCTCTCTCTCTACCTCTCTCTCTCTACCTCTATCTACTCTCTCTACCTCTCTCTCTCTCTCTCTCTCTCTCTCTCTCTCTCTCTCTCTCTCTCTCTCTCTCTCTCTCTCTCTACATCTCTCTACCTCTCTCTCTCTCTCTCTCTCTCTCTCTCTCTCTCTCTCTCTCTACCACTCTCTCTCTCTCTCTCTCTCTACCGCTCTCTACCTCTCTCTCTCTCTCTCTCTCTCTCTCTCTCTCTCTCTCTCTCTCTCTCTCTCTCTCTCTCTCTCTCTCTCTCTACCTCTCTCTACCTCTCTCTCTCTCTCTCTCTCTCTACCTCTCTCTACCTCTCTCTACCTCTCTCTCTCTCTCTCTCTCTCTCTCTCTTCATTATCACCTGCTCAGTGTCATTTTCACAGGGAACTTGATCACACACACTCCTGTCTCTGTAGAGCAGGGGTGTCAAACTCAATCACCACACGAATTGTCGGTCCAGACGTAGCCTGTGTAAAGTATGGTTGTGATAGCTACTGATAGATACAACTAGCCATGGGGGACATTTTTATACTTGGACTGTTCTGGAACAACTGCAGTATCTCTAGGGTCTCTTTAACGGATACTGGCGTTGTCTTAACACTAGAACCAGCCATATGCCAGCGACCACTGACGTTTTGATTTTGTAAATACAAAAAAATCAACAACCAAAAAAAAAGCTATGTCCTGCTCCTTCCCTGACTTTTCCTAAATGTTTGTATTTTACATTGCTCATTGGTCAGAATTTTGAAACCACAAACAGAAAAGTATTCAGAGCCTTTTTAGCTATTTCTTCCCGACTTAACACCGCCAAGACAGTGTTCTGTAGGACGTTGGTACCCAGCCAGGCGCTAATGAGTCTTACTCTCCTCACTGAATGGATGAATGGACGATAATTGTGCACCTTACTTCACAATTTAATTTAAATTAGGGCTAACTGAATGGTAACCGAATGAAAAGGTGGGTGAAGAGGTTGATTTTAATTTAGAAAAACAATAGTCGAAGGATGAGTTTGTGTTATGCCTATTTATCGTCAGCAAATAATTTGACCGTGCGCCTCGCGGGTTGAAACCATTCTCTTTTTTTATGTTTTACTTTGAGAGAAAAATAAATAAATAAAAATAAAAAAAGCTGTTTTATTTACTATAACTTTTTACAAATGTATTGTAATTATTATTTGGGAAATGCAAAACATATCCTTGACTCTATCCAAGTTGATGATCGAATGGAAGCAAATGATATCAGTCCACTGAATGAATGACAAATGGATGTAACAGGGTAATAACTGTGCAAGTTACGTCACAATCAAATTTTAATTAGGCCTAACTGACTAATGAGGGTGAAGAGGTTGATTTTTAACTTACATTTACATTTTAGTCATTTAGCAGACGCTCTTATCCAGAGCGACTTACAGTTAGTGAGCGCATACATATTTTATTTTTTTTCATACTGGCCCCCCGTGGGAATCGAACCCACAACCCTGGCGTTGCAAACGCCATGCTCCAACTGAGCTACATCCCTGCTGGCCATTCCCTCCCCTACCCTGGACAACGCTGGGCCAATTGTGCGCCGCCCCATGGGTCTCCCGGTCGCGGCCTGCTACGACAGAGCCTGGATTCGAACCAGGATCTCTAGTGGCACAGCTAGCACTGCGATGCAGTGCCTTAGACCACTGCGCCACTCGGGAGATACAACAACAGTAGTGTAATGATGAGTTTGTTATGCCTGTTGATCAGCGTTGGCTGATAAATCATGCCTTGCGTGTTGACACTATTCTCTTTTTTTTATTTTACGTTGTAAAAAATAAGCTGGTTCCGGGACTTGTGACGAAGTTGGCCAATACCTCGTGCACATGAAAAGGTTTCTTGAAGTCAGGAACAGTTTTACTACAAAATTGAGAATGTATTTGAATAAATAGATAAATATACCAACGGGTTAAAAACTATTAGCTGAAAGGACCAAAAGGTAAGAGCATAAAATCAACAACTACCCACAATGCCTCTCTCCCACAAACACATACACACCTGTATTCAATCAACTCAAATTGGTGGGCGAGGCTACAATTATCTCATTAGCCAATCCTGACTGAACACATTCTTCACACAGATTCAATTACACACTTGACTGTAGCAGATGACATAATAATAATAATAATAATAATAATAATAATAATAATAATAATAATAATAATAATAATAATAATAATATGCCATTTAGCAAACGCTTTTATCCAAAGCGACTTACAGTAATGTGTGCATACATTTTTACGTATGGGTGAATAAACGTTGACTATGGCAGGATATTAAATATTACTGAACGGATCCCTTCATTAATAGATAAACATTAACACATTCACAATGGGGAATGTTTGAGTCTTTAGGTGAGGATGTGCCATTATCCTCACATGACTGTTTTATTTACTGTAACTCTGTAAGGGAAATTAAATAATGCAAAGTGTTGCAGTAGGCCTTTTAGAATGATGCAAAACATATCCTTGACTTTATCCAAGTTGATGAGCGGTTGTCAGCCTGCACAGCCGGCCCATCGAAACTACACCTGAACTATACTATAAAACTAATTTCACACATAGTAAGAGTTAGCCTATAGACCAGATTACATTGACAATCATCTGATGAGTGACAATATCAGGCCTATCAGTGGTCAAATTGTCCATGAAGAAATGGACGCATCTTGTAATTGACAGATGCAGGGAAAGGAGCATCACTTTATCAAATCCTCCTTCAGAATCCACATGCAGGTACAACATTTCGATTTCTATATAGTATCAGAAAGCGCATATTCTGCAGTTTCTATGACAAGAGGTGTGCAGCTCTATTTCCAAACGTCACTTTTTCCAAGAATATCTGTGCTGTCCATGCGTTCAGCACATGACCACTCGCGCGGCAGCATTGCTCTGGCTACTAAGCAAAAAGAAACGAGTAACATAACAAACGTATAGTTAAAATGTGCGATTCTTTGGTCAATGGATGAATGGGCGATAGAAACCAGATAGAAAACTGATAATAGGTCATGTGACTTCAATGAACTGAATGATGAGGATGATGAAGAGGGTGATTTCATTTGATTGATCTGAACGATACAAGGATGATTGAATTTAGAACAATAGTGTCATGATGATGAAGACTTGTGGGAGTCAAATTAGAGACTGAGTACAACATACAGTGTATTCGTTAAGTATTCAGACCCCTTGACTTTTTCCCCAAAAAAATTACGTTACAGCCTTATTATAAAATTGATTAAATAAAACATTTTCCTCATCAATTTACACACAATAACCCATGATGACAAAGTGAGTATTGACATAAGTATTCAGACCCTTTGCTGTGAGACTCGAAATTGAACTCAGGTGCATCCTGTTTCCGTTGATCATCCTTGAGATGGTTCTACAACTTGATTGGAGTCCACCTGTGGTAAATTAAATTGATTGGACATGGTTTGGAAAGGCATACACCTGTCTATATAAGGTCCCACAGTTGACAGTGCATGTCAGAGCAAAAGTAATTGTCTGCAGAGCTCCGAGACAGGATTGTGTCGAGGCACAGATCTGGGGAAGGGTACCAAAAATGTCTGCAGCATTAAAGGTCCCCAAGAACACAGTGGCCTCCATCATCCTTAAATGGAAGAAGTTTGGAACCACCAAGACTCTTCCTAGAGCAATCGGGGGAGAAACCTGGCACCATTCCTACGGTGAAGCATGGTGGTGGCTGCATCATGCTGTGGGGATGTTTTTCAGCGGCAGGGACTGGGAGACTAGTCAGGATCGAGGGAAAGATGAACGGAGCAAAGTACAGAGAGATCCTTGATGAAAACCTGCTCCAGAGCGCTCAGGTCCTCAGACTGAGGTGAAGGTTCACCTTCCAACAGGACATCAACCCTAAGCACACAGCCAAGACAACACAGGAGAAGTCTTTGAATGTCCTTGAGTGGCCCAGCCAGAGCCCGGACTTGAACCCGATCTAACATCTTTGGAGAGACCTGAAAATAGCTGTGCAGCGACGCTCCCCTCCAACCTAACAGAGCTTGAGTGGATCTGCAGAGAAGAATGGGAGAAACTCCCCAAATACAGGTGTGCCAAGCTTGTAGCATCATACCCAAGAAGACTTGAGGCTGTAATCACTGCCAAAGGTGCTTCAACAATGTACTGAGTAAAGGGTCTAAATACTTATGTAAATGTGATATTTCAGTTTTTATTTTTTTTATAAATTTGCAAAGATTTCTAAAAACCTGTTTTTGCTTTGTCATTATGGGGTACATTTAATCCATTTTAGAATAAGGCTGTAACCTAACAAAATGTGGAAAAGTCAAGGGGTCTGAATACTTTCCGAATACACTGTACAATGTGTGTAGTTCACAACAGCAAGCCCAACCAAACGAATGGACGCACTGACATCACTGCACATGCTGCAGAGTTTAGATGAGTCGGATGGAGGATTGGATATTGAGCTTGAAATCGACAGCTGCTGATGAAGAGTCTTCATCTGATTCTGATGTTGACTTCAAGCCTCCGCCTCCGATGCCTGAGCCTCGCCGCAGAAAAACCAGAACAGAGCCAACTGAGACGGTGATCCCAACTGCCACGGTGAGACAGGAGTCTGGGAGGGATGACAGGGTTTCGGTAGAAAAGAGTGACGAGTTTATGTGACATGTTGCAGCACATCAGAGATCGTACTGTTGCTCATGCGCACAGAAAAGGAAACGGTACGTGGGACATGTCTATGGATGAACTCAAAGCGTTTATTCCACTCTTGTATGTCTACGGGGCATATGGCAGAAAGAGCATGGATGTGGAGTCATTTTGGTCTGATAAGGAAGGGGTGGACCTTTTCAGAGAGACCATGACATGGCAACCGCTTCAGTGAGACCATGACATGGCAACCGCTTCAGTGAGACCATGCCACGCAACCGCTTCAGAGAGACCATGCCACGCAACCGCTTCAGAGAGACCATGACATGGCAACCGCTTCAGAGAGACCATGCCATGGCAACCGCTTCAGTGAGACCATGCCACGCAACCGCTTCAGAGAGACCATGCCACGCAACCGCTTCAGTGAGACCATGACATGGCAACCGCTTCAGAGAGACCATGCCACGCAACCGCTTCAGAGAGACCATGCCACGCAACCGCTTCAGAGAGACCATGACATGGCAACCGCTTCAGAGAGACCATGACATGGCAACCGCTTCAGAGAGACCATGCCATGGCAACCGCTTCAGAGAGACCATGACATGGCAACCGCTTCAGTGAGACCATGCCATGGCAACCGCTTCAGAGAGACCATGACATGGCAACCGCTTCAGAGAGACCATGACATGGCAACCGCTTCAGAGAGACCATGACATGGCAACCGCTTCAGAGAGACCATGACATGGCAACCGCTTCAGAGAGACCATGACATGGCAACCGCTTCAGAGAGACCATGCCATGGCAACCGCTTCAGAGAGACCATGACATGGCAACCGCTTCAGAGAGACCATGACATGGCAACCGCTTCAGAGAGACCATGACATGGCAACCGCTTCAGAGAGACCATGACATGGCAACCGCTTCAGAGAGACCATGACATGGCAACCGCTTCAGAGAGACCATGACATGGCAACCGCTTCAGAGAGACCATGCCATGGCAACCGCTTCAGAGAGACCATGCCACGCAACCGCTTCAGAGAGACCATGCCATGGCAACCGCTTCAGAGAGACCATGACATGGCAACCGCTTCAGAGAGACCATGACATGGCAACCGCTTCAGAGAGACCATGACATGGCAACCGCTTCAGAGAGACCATGACATGGCAACCGCTTCAGAGAGACCATGACATGGCAACCGCTTCAGAGAGACCATGACATGGCAACCGCTTCAGAGAGACCATGACATGGCAACCGCTTCAGAGAGACCATGACATGGCAACCGCTTCAGTGAGACCATGCCACGCAACCGCTTCAGAGAGACCATGCCACGCAACCGCTTCAGAGAGACCATGACATGGCAACCGCTTCAGAGAGACCATGCCATGGCAACCGCTTCAGTGAGACCATGCCACGCAACCGCTTCAGAGAGACCATGCCACGCAACCGCTTCAGAGAGACCATGACATGGCAACCGCTTCAGTGAGACCATGACATGGCAACCGCTTCAGAGAGACCATGACATGGCAACCGCTTCAGAGAGACCATGACATGGCAACCGCTTCAGAGAGACCATGACATGGCAACCGCTTCAGAGAGACCATGCCATGGCAACCGCTTCAGAGAGACCATGCCACGCAACCGCTTCAGAGAGACCATGACATGGCAACCGCTTCAGAGAGACCATGACATGGCAACCGCTTCAGAGAGACCATGCCATGGCAACCGCTTCAGTGAGACCATGACATGGCAACCGCTTCAGAGAGACCATGCCACGCAACCGCTTCAGAGAGACCATGCCACGCAACCGCTTCAGAGAGACCATGACATGGCAACCGCTTCAGAGAGACCATGACATGGCAACCGCTTCAGAGAGACCATGCCATGGCAACCGCTTCAGAGAGACCATGACATGGCAACCGCTTCAGTGAGACCATGCCATGGCAACCGCTTCAGAGAGACCATGACATGGCAACCGCTTCAGAGAGACCATGACATGGCAACCGCTTCAGAGAGACCATGCCATGGCAACCGCTTCAGAGAGACCATGACATGGCAACCGCTTCAGAGAGACCATGACATGGCAACCGCTTCAGAGAGACCATGACATGGCAACCGCTTCAGAGAGACCATGACATGGCAACCGCTTCAGAGAGACCATGCCATGGCAACCGCTTCAGAGAGACCATGACATGGCAACCGCTTCAGAGAGACCATGACATGGCAACCGCTTCAGAGAGACCATGACATGGCAACCGCTTCAGAGAGACCATGACATGGCAACCGCTTCAGAGAGACCATGACATGGCAACCGCTTCAGAGAGACCATGACATGGCAACCGCTTCAGAGAGACCATGCCATGGCAACCGCTTCAGAGAGACCATGCCACGCAACCGCTTCAGAGAGACCATGCCATGGCAACCGCTTCAGAGAGACCATGACATGGCAACCGCTTCAGAGAGACCATGACATGGCAACCGCTTCAGAGAGACCATGACATGGCAACCGCTTCAGAGAGACCATGACATGGCAACCGCTTCAGAGAGACCATGACATGGCAACCGCTTCAGAGAGACCATGACATGGCAACCGCTTCAGAGAGACCATGACATGGCAACCGCTTCAGAGAGACCATGCCATGGCAACCGCTTCAGAGAGACCATGACATGGCAACCGCTTCAGAGAGACCATGCCATGGCAACCGCTTCAGAGAGACCATGCCACGCAACCGCTTCAGAGAGACCATGCCATGGCAACTGCTTCAGAGAGACCATGACATGGCAACCGCTTCAGAGAGACCATGACATGGCAACCGCTTCAGAGAGACCATGACATGGCAACCGCTTCAGAGAGACCATGACATGGCAACCGCTTCAGAGAGACCATGACATGGCAACCGCTTCAGAGAGACCATGACATGGCAACCGCTTCAGAGAGACCATGACATGGCAACCGCTTCAGTGAGATTATGCGACACCTGCGGCAGCTGCACACGAAACAAGGCCCATGAAAACTGTGTGCAGTGCATCCGATTTCTTTGTGGGGCTTGCTCACACAAAGCCCCGAAGCTGTGTGCTGACTGTGGACCCCAAGCATAAAGAGAAGACAAGATTGATTCAGGCTAAAGTCACGGGTATAAATGCACAATACAGTGTCCAATTAACAAATTACTGTTTTATATCTCGGACGCTCTGATAGGCTGAAAGGGAAGCCTGGCAACGTTCTCTAGCAGGCTCTGATAGGCTGAAAGGGAAGCCTGGCAACGTTCTGAAGATGGTACCGATAGGCTGAAAGGGACGCCCGGCAACGTTCTCTAGCAGATGCCAATAGGCTGGAAGGCCAGGCGGTTCTAGTTGTAAAGCGATAGTAAGCCTTTCTTCTATTTTAAGAGTCAGATTAACTCAGGGCTGTTTCGGTGACCTTATTACCACCACACCGGCAGTCCACAGTCAAATTCCACGTGTCCGTTTAGTCACGGTAACTCGGCTTTCTACAAAACTTCTCTCTGATGCCGCTGATGGTCATCAGTAGCCGGTACACTCTTAGAAAAGGGTTCCAAAAGGGTTCTTCGGCTGTCCCCATAGCAATAGAACCCTTTTTGGTTCCAGGTAGAACACTTTTGGGTTCAATGTAGAACCCTCTGTGGAAAAGGATTCTACCTGGCTGGCATGAAAATGATCCGTGGGAAAAGCGTGTATTTTTTTTTACCCCTGCCCCTGTTCCAACAGGCGCATGGGAATGGCCCATTCTAAATCAGAACTAATTTCACACATACATATATTATTTAGTATACGTAAAGACAAGATTACATTGAGAATAGTTTGATGGGTGAGAATATTATCACTTGTGAATGATGCCCAGCATGTGCAGTCTAAGGCAAGAAACAACGCATGCATTTTTTTGGGCGACTTTTTTCAAATCATAGTTGCATGCATCATGTAGCTTAGCCCATAGGCCTATATGTTTCGATAAGGTTTTTTATCACAACTAAAGTGGCCAAATAACTCCAAACTTAACCTGTAGGCCCAAGGACCCCTGGATCACGGTTAGAGAGCACATAGACTACAGAACCTAGTGAAACGTGTTCTTATAAACACAGTCAATTGTGCTACCTGTAGGCCACTGTCTCAATATATTTCATGATGTGTATCCTAACCTGTGCTCAATGATCTGCCAAATCAGTGATTTAGTGCATTTTTATCGGGTAAGCATTAGATTAAGCCACATCAATATTTGCAGTCGTCAGTATTGTGAAATAATGATAATGTTAAGAAAGGATTTGAATGGAGAAAAACTGTTACGAGTGCAGCGTTCCTTTTTTCTTTCAATCCTATCAGTATCGACACGTGCTCCGAAGACCCACTTAGCGACCGTTCTGTCTGCGTGGTGTTTAGGGAGACGTGTTTTACATCTTCATCTGTTGTAGGATAGATGCATCACTATAACACCAATGTTCCACCGCTATCGGGAAACCTGGCCCAGAGCGCTTGCCTTTCAAGCATCTTTTTTTATCAAATAATCATTAGAGTCGCATCATGCAGCCTTACAATGTATTAAAAATCAAAATATATAGCCTAACATTTGTATCACAACTAAACTAAGCATATAGGAGGACCTGTTTCTTTGTTAACCGCTCAACACAGAATAGCCGCATGTGCGCACTCCCTTTCTATTTTATTCAGCTTTGTTCAATTATATTCTTCATACTATAAAATAATATAAAATAATGCCACGGGATTTATAAGCAAATCTTGTCTGCTAAATGAACTAGTGTAGCCCACAGCCATATGGCATAGCCAGATCAGGACCTAACATAAGGACAACTCAGAGTATGCTATTCTGTTCTTCTGAAATAGACGCCATTTTCTTCATATCATGTTTCTTTAGACCTGCCTAAAATAAATAATGGATTTATTGTGAAGGTGTAGGCGATATTACATGGATATATTATAGTTTTTTAAATGTAGATGTTCCAAAGGTCCGCATCAGTGGCTTGTAGGCTATGCGTGGAAGTCAGGAGATGCTAAATGTGTTTCTGTTCATTTACGGTTAATTACCGTGGAGACAGAAACACATTTAGCATCTCCTGACTTCCACGCGGTTAATTACCGTGGAGACCGGCAGTTATTTGCATGACAATCACCCGCTGGACACATTTTCTTGACTGCCACAGTCCTACTCATGGATAACATTTTTTATGTCTCTGGGTGCAGTTTGAAGGAAGTTGAAGGTAGTTTCTAGAGCCATTGCTGACTAGCGTTAGCGCAATGACTGGAAGTCTACAGGAACAGCTAGCATGCTAAGTAGAAGAAAGGGCTTAATTGCCAAAATCTCTCACTATCCCTTTAATCAGACAGTTGGGTTTCACATGCCCTGAAACAATGTCATATGTTTTAACTTCATTAAACAATCATCTTTGTATTACAAACTCAAACATGTCCCTCTCTACTCAATCGCATACAAACAAAAACATTCCAATGACTCCTACGGACCTATTTAATGTATTTTCTCAAAGTCAAAGTTGAAATGTTGGGAGTGACATAGCATTGACACAATATGCCAACTCACCACACACAAACACAAACACACACGCACAAGCTCACACACACACACATCTCTCAGGAGCATTAAAGGAATAGCAGTGGTAATGGTTTTGGTTGGCGCTAGGGTTTAAGGAGCAGGATGACTGGCTTGGGAGAGGGGGGAGGAGAGAAGAGAAGGGGTGAGAAAAGAGAGGGGGGAGGAGAGAAGCAGCTGGGAATTACCTGTGGCAGAGGAGAGGGAGAGAGAGGGGGAAGAGGGAGGGCCTGGGAAAGTCAGGGTAGAGAGAGACCAATAAAATACCAAATAAGACAGAGGCAGAGGCAGAGACAGAGACAGAGACAGAGGCAGAGACAGAGACAGAGACAGAGGCAGAGGCAGAGACAGAGACAGAGGCAGAGGCAGAGGCAGAGACAGAGGCAGAGGCAGAGACAGAGACAGAGGCAGAGACAGAGGCAGAGACAGAGGCAGAGACAGAGGCAGAGGCAGAGACAGAGAGAGAGGCAGAGGCAGAGACAGAGAGAGAGGCAGAGACAGAGACAGAGGCAGAGGCAGAGACAGAGGCAGAGGCAGAGACAGAGGCAGAGACAGAGGCAGAGGCAGAGACAGAGGCAGAGACAGAGGCAGAGACAGAGGCAGAGACAGAGGCAGAGACAGAGAGAGACAGAGAGAGGCAGAGGCAGAGACAGAGACAGAGACAGAGACAGAGGCAGAGGCAGAGACAGAGGCAGAGACAGAGGCAGAGACAGAGGCAGAGGCAGAGGCAGAGACAGAGGCAGAGACAGAGGCAGAGGCAGAGGCAGAGACAGAGGCAGAGGCAGAGACAGACAGAGGCAGACAGAGGCAGAGACAGACAGAGGCAGACAGAGGCAGAGACGAAGGAGAAGGGCCTCTGAATTACCTGCTAGACCTGTCAGGTTGTCTCTTCTGTAGACGCGGACTGATGGACTGATGGACTGATTTACTGATGGAGTGATGGACTGATGGACTGATGGACTGATGGACTGATGGAGTGATGGACTGATGGAGTGATGGAGTGATGGAGTGATGGAGTGATGGACTGATGGAGTGATGGAGTGATGGACTGATGGACTGATGGAGTGATGGACTGATGGACTGATGGACTGATGGACTGATGGAGTGATGGACTGATGGAGTGATGGAGTGATGGACTGATGGAGTGATGGACTGATGGAGTGATGGAGTGATGGAGTGATGGACTGATGGACTGATGAACTGATGGACTGATGGAGTGATGGACTGATGGAGTGATGGACTGATGGAGTGATGGACTGATGGAGTGATGGACTGATGGACTGATGGAGTGATGGACTGATGGACTGATGGACTGATGGACTGATGGACTGATGGAGTGATGGACTGATGGAGTGATGGAGTGATGGAGTGATGGACTGATGGAGTGATGGACTGATGGAGTGATGGACTGATGGACTGATGGAGTGATGGACTGATGGACTGATGGACTGATGGACTGATGGAGTGATGGACTGATGGAGTGATGGAGTGATGGAGTGATGGACTGATGGAGTGATGGAGTGATGGACTGATGGACTGATGAACTGATGGACTGATGGAGTGATGGACTGATGGAGTGATGGACTGATGGAGTGATGGACTGATGGACTGATGGAGTGATGGACTGATGGACTGATGGACTGATGGACTGATGGAGTGATGGACTGATGGACTGATGGAGTGATGGACTGATGGAGTGATGGAGTGATGGAGTGATGGAGTGATGGACTGATGGAGTGATGGAGTGATGGACTGATGGACTGATGAACTGATGGACTGATGGAGTGATGGAGTGATGGAGTGATGGACTGATGGAGTGATGGACTGATGGACTGATGGAGTGATGGAGTGATGGACTGATGGAGTGATGGAGTGATGGAGTGATGGACTGATGGAGTGATGGACTGATGGAGTGATGGAGTGATGGACTGATGGACTGATGGAGTGATGGACTGATGGACTGATGGACTGATGGACTGATGGAGTGATGGACTGATGGAGTGATGGACTGATGGAGTGATGGAGTGATGGACTGATGGACTGATGGAGTGATGGACTGATGGACTGATGGAGTGATGGACTGATGGACTGATGGACTGATGGAGTGATGGACTGATGGAGTGATGGACTGATGGACTGATGGAGTGATGGACTGATGGACTGATGGACTGATGGAGTGATGGACTGATGGAGTGATGGAGTGATGGAGTGATGGACTGATGGAGTGATGGAGTGATGGACTGATGGAGTGATGGACTGATGGACTGATGGAGTGATGGACTGATGGAGTGATGGACTGATGGACTGATGGAGTGATGGACTGATGGAGTGATGGAGTGATGGAGTGATGGACTGATGGACTGATGAACTGATGGACTGATGGAGTGATGGACTGATGGAGTGATGGACTGATGGAGTGATGGACTGATGGAGTGATGGACTGATGGAGTGATGGACTGATGGAGTGATGGAGTGATGGAGTGATGGACTGATGGAGTGATGGACTGATGGAGTGATGGACTGATGGAGTGATGGACTGATGGAGTGATGGACTGATGAACTGATGGACTGATGGACTGATGGAGTGATGGAGTGATGGACTGATGGACTGATGGACTGATGGAGTGATGGACTGATGGAGTGATGGAGTGATGGAGTGATGGACTGATGGAGTGATGGACTGATGGAGTGATGGACTGATGGAGTGATGGACTGATGGACTGATGGACTGATGGAGTGATGGAGTGATGGAGTGATGGACTGATGGACTGATGGACTGATGGAGTGATGGACTGATGGACTGATGAACTGATGAACTGATGGAGTGATGGACTGATTTACTGATGGAGTGATGGAGTGATGGACTGGTTTACTGATGGAGTGATGGAGTGATGGACTGATGGAGTGATGGACTGATGGACTGATTTACTGATGGAGTGATGGACTGATGGACTGATGAACTGATGAACTGATGGAGTAATGGGACTGATGGAGTGATGGACTGATGGAGTGATGGACTGATGGACTGATGAACTGATGAACTGATGGAGTGATGGACTGATTTACTGATGGAGTGATGGAGTGATGGACTGATTTACTGATGGAGTGATGGAGTGATGGACTGATGGAGTGATGGACTGATGGACTGATTTACTGATGGAGTGATGGACTGATGGAGTGATGGAGTGATGGACTGATGAACTGATGAACTGATGGAGTGATGGACTGATTTACTGATGGACTGATTTACTGATGGAGTGATGGACTGATGGACTGATGGACTGATGGACTGATGGAGTGATGGACTGATGGAGTGATGGACTGATGGACTGATGGACTGATGGAGTGATGGAGTGATGGACTGATGGACTGATGGACTGATGGACTGATGGACTGATGGAGTGATGGAGTGATGGACTGATGGAGTGATGGACTGATGGACTGATGGACTGATGGAGTGATGGAGTGATGGACTGATGGAGTGATGGACTGATGGACTGATGGAGTGATGGAGTGATGGAGTGATGGACTGATGGACTGATGGAGTGATGGACTGATGGAGTGATGGAGTGATGGACTGATTTACTGATGGACTGATGGACTGATGGAGTGATGGACTGATGGACTGATGGAGTGATGGAGTGATGGAGCGATGGAGCGATGGACTGATGGAGTGATGGAGTGATGGACTGATGGAGTGATGGACTGATGGACTGATGGAGTGATGGAGTGATGGAGTGATGGACTGATGGAGTGATGGACGGATGGACTGATGGACTGATGGACTGATTGACGGATGGACTGATGGACTGATGGAGTGATGGAGTGATGGAGTGATGGACTGATGGAGTGATGGAGTGATGGAGTGATGGACTGATGGAGTGATGGACTGATGGAGTGATGGACTGATGGAGTGATGGAGTGATGGACGGATGGACTGATGGACTGATGGACTGATGGACTGATGGACGGATGGAGTGATGGACTGATGGACTGATGGAGTGATGGAGTGATGGAGTGATGGACTGATGGAGTGATGGACTGATGGAGTGATGGACTGATGGACTGATGGAGTGATGGACTGATGGACTGATGGAGTGATGGACTGATGGAGTGATGGACTGATGGAGTGATGGACTGATGGACTGATGGACTGATGGAGTGATGGACTGATGGAGTGATGGACTGATGGACTGATGGAGTGATGGAGTGATGGACTGATGGAGTGATGGACTGATGGACGGATGGACTGATGGACTGATGGAGTGATGGACTGATGGACTGATGGACTGATGGAGTGATGGAGTGATGGAGTGATGGACTGATGGACTGATGGAGTGATGGAGTGATGGACTGATGGAGGGATGGAGTGATGGAGTGATGGACTGATGGAGTGATGGCGTGATGGACTGATGGACTGATGGACAGAAGGACTGATGGAGTGATGGAGTGATGGACTGATGGAGTGATGGACTGATGGAGTGATGGACTGATTTACTGATGGAGTGATGGACTGATGGAGTGATGGACTGATGGACAGATGGACAGATGGACTGATGGACTGATGGAGTGATGGAGGGATGGAGTGATGGACTGATGGAGTGATGGACTGATGGACTGATGGAGTGATGGAGTGATGGACTGATGGAGTGATGGACTGATGGAGTGATGGAGTGATGGACTGATGGGTGGATGGGTGGATGGGTGTGTGTCTGCTGTGCTGTGCTGACTCCTATAGTCTGTCTGTAGTCATTCTGATGTGTCAGGTCTGTCTCTGTTTTTAGTGTGTGGTTGCATATCTGTAGTCTACGGCAAGGTGTCCTCAGTGTGTCCTCTGCTATGATCTTCTGGTGTAATCAGGCAGAGAGAGGCCTGAACGAGAGGAGGAGAGGAGGTGTGGAGAGGAAGAGGGAAGTAGAGAAGAGGTGAGAAGTCAAGGAGAGACCAGGGGTCCCTTCACCTCCTTCACTCTGCCGCGCAGCCAAGTAGCTTTGGTAAACGCAGACTAGAGTTGAGTGCAGTATGAAGGGGGTGAGGGGGTGAAGGACAGGAGAGGTGGAGAAGAGTGGAGAGTAGAGGGGTATGGAGGCCAGGCCAGTAGCTGAGTGGAGAGTAGAGGGGTATGGAGGCCAGGCCAGTAGCTGAGTGGAGAGTAGAGGGGTATGGAGGCCAGGCCAATAGCTGAGTGGAGAGTAGAGGGGTATGGAGGCCAGGCCTGTAGCTGAGTGGAGAGTAGAGGGGTATGGAGGCCAGGCCAGTAGCTGATTGGAGAGTAGAGGGGTATGGAGGCCAGGCCAGTAGCTGAGTGGAGAGTAGAGGGGTATGGAGGCCAGGCCAGTAGCTGAGTGGAGAGTAGAGGGGTATGGAGGCCAGGCCAGTAGCTGAGTGGAGAGTAGAGGGGTATGGAGGCCAGGCCAGTAGCTGAGTGGAGAGTAGAGGGGTATGGAGGCCAGGCCAGTAGCTGAGTGGAGAGTAGAGGGGTATGGAGGCCAGGCCAGTAGCTGAGTGGAGAGTAGAGGGGTATGGAGGCCAGGCCAGTAGCTGAGTGGAGAGTAGAGGGGTATGGAGGCCAGGCCAGTAGCTGAGTGGAGAGTAGAGGGGTATGGAGGCCAGGCCAGTAGCTGAGTGGAGAGTAGAGGGGTATGGAGGCCAGGCCAGTAGCTGAGTGGAGAGTAGAGGGGTATGGAGGCCAGGCCAGTAGCTGAGTGGAGAGTAGAGGGGTATGGAGGCCAGGCCAGTAGCTGAGTGGAGAGTAGAGGGGTATGGAGGCCAGGCCAGTAGCTGAGTGGAGAGTAGAGGGGTATGGAGGCCAGGCCAGTAGCTGAGTGGAGAGTAGAGGGGTATGGAGGCCAGGCCAGTAGCTGAGTGGAGAGTAGAGGGGTATGGAGGCCAGGCCAGTAGCTGAGTGGAGAGTAGAGGGGTATGGAGGCCAGGCCAGTAGCTGAGTGGAGAGTAGAGGGGTATGGAGGCCAGGCCAGTAGCTGAGTGGAGAGTAGAGGGGTATGGAGGCCAGGCCAGTAGCTGAGTGGAGAGTAGAGGGGTATGGAGGCCAGGCCAGTAGCTGAGTGGAGAGTAGAGGGTTATGGAGGCCAGGCCAGTAGCTGAGTGGAGAGTAGAGGGGTATGGAGGCCAGGCCAGTAGCTGAGTGGAGAGTAGAGGGGTATGGAGGCCAGGCCAGTAGCTGAGTGGAGAGTAGAGGGGTATGGAGGCCAGGCCAGTAGCTGAGTGGAGAGTAGAGGGGTATGGAGGCCAGGCCAGTAGCTGAGTGGAGAGTAGAGGGGTATGGAGGCCAGGCCAGTAGCTGAGTGGAGAGTAGAGGGGTATGGAGGCCAGGCCAGTAGCTGAGTGGAGAGTAGAGGGTTATGGAGGCCAGGCCAGTAGCTGAGTGGAGAGTAGAGGGGTATGGAGGCCAGGCCAGTAGCTGAGTGGAGAGTAGAGGGTTATGGAGGCCAGGCCAGTAGCTGAGTGGAGAGTAGAGGGGTATGGAGGCCAGGCCAGTAGCTGAGTGGAGAGTAGAGGGGTATGGAGGCCAGGCCAGTAGCTGAGTGGAGAGTAGAGGGGTATGGAGGCCAGGCCAGTAGCTGAGTGGAGAGTAGAGGGGTATGGAGGCCAGGCCAGTAGCTGAGTGGAGAGTAGAGGGGTATGGAGGCCAGGCCAGTAGCTGAGTGGAGAGTAGAGGGTTATGGAGGCCAGGCCAGTAGCTGAGTGGAGAGTAGAGGGGTATGGAGGCCAGGCCAGTAGCTGAGTGGAGAGTAGAGGGTTATGGAGGCCAGGCCAGTAGCTGAGTGGAGAGTAGAGGGGTATGGAGGCCAGGCCAGTAGCTGAGTGGAGAGTAGAGGGGTATGGAGGCCAGGCCAGTAGCTGAGTGGAGAGTAGAGGGGTATGGAGGCCAGGCCAGTAGCTGAGTGGAGAGTAGAGGGGTATGGAGGCCAGGCCAGTAGCTGAGTGGAGAGTAGAGGGGTATGGAGGCCAGGCCAGTAGCTGAGTGGAGAGTAGAGGGTTATGGAGGCCAGGCCAGTAGCTGAGTGGAGAGTAGAGGGGTATGGAGGCCAGGCCAGTAGCTGAGTGGAGAGTAGAGGGGTATGGAGGCCAGGCCAGTAGCTGAGTGGAGAGTAGAGGGGTATGGAGGCCAGGCCAGTAGCTGAGTGGAGAGTAGAGGGGTATGGAGGCCAGGCCAGTAGCTGAGTGGAGAGTAGAGGGGTATGGAGGCCAGGCCAGTAGCTGAGTGGAGAGTAGAGGGTTATGGAGGCCAGGCCAGTAGCTGGGGATACCTCGTATTAATGAAAGGGTTCCACTTGGAACCAAAAGGAGCATTTTTCGGAGGGTTCTCCTGTGGGGACAATTGAAGAACCTTTTATGGCTCTAGGTAGCACCAATGTTTTCTAAGAGTGTAACGTAAAAAGTAGGAAACCAGGAGCCAGAGTAGGGGGGAGGTGTGTAGAGGAAGGAGGCAGAGTTGAGGAGTAGAGAGCAGAGGGGAAGGGAGTGTAGACCAGTATAACAGGGGGATGAGGAGGGGGGAGTGCGGGCGGAGTAGTTTGTAATTACAGGAGCCCAGTGGAGAGTAGAGCTCTGTAATCATTCTGCCCTCAGGAAGGAATGCTGCTCATCTTCTAGTGTAATTACACCCATTTAAACCGGCCCTGTATGTCTGTCTGTCTGTCTGTCTGGCCCCACTGTAAACACTAGAGCTGGGACGATAAAATGAAAATTACAGACACCGAAGCAATTTTGCTTACCTCTGTAATTTCGGTGATAAGGCTACACAACATTCTTACAGATTTTTTGGTTCTGAAACCATTATTTGGTTAACACTAGCTAGGTTTCCATCCAATTGGCAACAGAATTTTAAAGCAAATAATCAAAAATCCACATAAAGAAAATATGCACATTTTCCCACCAGGGGTGTGTTTCCATCAAACTGACTTGTTGCGGATAAAAATCAGTGTGTGATGGCGTAGTGCACACAAAATGTAATTTTCGCTTAAGTTTTCATGTACCGAATGCAAATCTAAAGTTCAATATGTCTCCATCGCATTTTCAACTCTACTAAAACTGTTAAATAGCAAATGTGCCCACTCTGGTCTTGGCACGGGCGTTCCAGCCAACAGCTGGCAGATACAGTGTGGTAGACTATCTACATTATGAGATTATTATGGATTAGAGCAAGGTTTTTTTGTTTGTTTTTTAACAGCGGCCAAGCATCGATCATCATGTCACCAGAATAAGACCCTCCCTCGATATTTATTGGAAAGGAGCATCAAGCTCATCACTGTGCACTTTCAACACCATGTAAAGTTAATCATAACTCATTTATTCTATAGGATAATAAACTGCATGCTTTAGTGGGAGGACCACACAACATATCTTGACTCTATATAATTCGATATGATGGTTATTATATCAATATTTGTACATAAAGGCATTTCCACATCCATTTCTCGCCATTTCAGTGTTGAGATGATGCACCAGCGGAGCGGAGCGCGCCATTTGCGGTGAATACATAAAGTAGCATATATAGGCCTTCCATTAGCTAATGGAAAAGTCAGTCTAGAGCCCTGCTAATGGAAAAGTCCATCTAGAGCCCTCTCTCTAATGGAAAAGTCAGTTTAGAGCCCTCTCTCTAATGGAAAAGTCAGTTTAGAGCCCTCTCTCTAATGGAAAAGTCAGTTTAGAGCCCTCTCTCTAATGGAAAAGTCAGTTTAGAGCCCTCTCTCTAATGGAAAAGTCCATCTAGAGCCCTCTCTCTAATGGAAAAGTCAGTTTAGAGCCCTCTCTCTAATGGAAAAGTCAGTTTAGAGCCCTCTCTCTAATGGAATAATGAAAAGTCAGTTTAGAGCCTCTCTTAATGGAAAAGTCAGTTTAGAGCCCTCTCTCTAATGGAAAAGTCAGTTTAGAGCCCTCTCTCTAATGAAAAGTCAGTTTGAGCCTCTCTCTAATGGAAAAGTCCATTCTAGAGCCCTCTTGCTAATGAAAGTCCATCTAGAGCCCTCTCGCTAATGGAAAAGTCAGTTTAGAGCCCTCTCTCTAATGGAAAAGTCCATCTAGAGCCCTCTCTCTAATGGAAAAGCCAGTCTAGAGCCCCTCTCCTCTAATGGAAAAGTCCATCTAGAGCCCTCCTCTCTAATGGAAAAGTCCATCTAGAGCCCTCCTCTCTAATGGAAAAGTCAGTTTAGAGCCCTCTCTCTAATGGAAAAGTCATCTAGAGCCCTCTCTCTAATGGAAAAGTCCATCTAGAGCCTCTCTCTAATGAAAAGTCTGTTTAGAGCCCTCTCTCTAATGGAAAAGTCCATCTAGAGCCTCTCCTAATGAAAGTCCATATGACCCTCTCTCTATGGAAAAGTCCATCTAGAGCCCTCCCTCTAATGGAAAAGTCAGTATAGAGCCCTCTCTAATGGAAAAGTCCATCTAGAGCCCTCTCTCTAATGAAATGTCCATCTAGAGCCTCTTGCTAATGGAAAAGCCAGTCTAGAGCCCTCCCTCCTAATGGAAAGGTCAATCTAGACCCATGCTAATGGAAATGTCCATTAGAGCCCTCTCTCTAATGGAAAAGTCAATTTAGAGCCCTCTTTCTAATGGAAAAGTCAGTCTAGGGTCCTGCTAATGGACAAATCAGTCTAGAGCCTCTCTCTAATGGAAAAGTCAGTCTAGGGTCCTCCCACTAATGGAAAGTAACTGTGCATGAAAATAAATGATTGTATTATTGTTATCGAGCTTAATGGGTAAATTTTTCACCCAGCTCTAGTAGACACACACATTTACATTTACGTTTTTTGTCATTTAGCAGACGCTCTTATCCAGAGCGACTTACAGGAGCAATGGCACTCAAGGGCACATCAACATATTTTTCACACACACGCATTGACTGAAGAGGCGTATGAGAGATAGAGTTGGAGAGACAAAGACTCTACAAGAGTAAGTTAGAGAGAGCGAGAGGAGAGCGAGAGAGAAAGAGTCAGAGAGAGAGAGAGAGAGAGAGAGAGAGAGAGAGAGAGAGAGAGAGAGAGAGAGAGAGACAAAGAGAGAGAGAGAGACAGAGAGAGAGAGAGAGAGAGAGAGAGAGACAAAGAGAGAGAGAGAGAGAGACAAAGAGAGAGAGAGAGAGAGACAGAAAGAGAGAGAGAGAGAGAGAGAGAGACAGAGAGAGAGAGAGAGAGAGAGAGAGAGAGACAGAAGAGAGAGAGACATGTCTGGTGCTGTCTGTCTAGGTGAGTGTTGGACTGGAGTCCTCTAGAGAAGCTCCATGTGACTACTTGTCATGGCAACCAAACAGCTAGTCAGCTAGTCACCAGTCAGCCAGCAAACCAGCCAGCAGTCAGCAACACAGGGCAGATTTGCTCAACTCTCCTATCAAGCATAGCGTTAGAGTAGAAAGACTGGCAGTGGCGCCTGGCACACCAAACAGACAGGCTCAAAAACACACACACACAAACAGGTCCAAATACATACACACACACACAAACACAAACAGGTTTGAAATACACCACACTTCTTACAGAAAAGGGTGCGGTCATTCTCTATCCTGTCTGAGCTTGACCTCTGAGTTATGGTGACATTAGTCTACAGGTAATGACTAGTGGAAAGAGGGACAACAATACCTCTCTGTCTCTCTGGAATTCTCTCTCCTTTTCATCCTCTCTCTCCCTCCTCTCCCACCTCTCTCTCTCCCCTCTCCCCCTCTCTCTCTCCTCCTCTCCCCCTCTCTCTCTCCCTCCTCTCCCCCCTCTCTCTCTCCTCCTTCTCCCCCCTCTCTCTCTCCCTCCTCTCCCCCTCTCTCTCTCCCTCCCTCCCCCTCTCTCTCTCCTCCTCTCCCCCTCTCTCTCTCCCTCCTCTCCCCCTCTCTCTCTCCCACCTCTCTCTCTCCCTCCTCTCCCCCTCTCTCTCTCTCCTCTCCCCCTCTCTCTCTCCCTCCTCTCCCACCTCTCTCTCCCTCTCTCCCCCCTCTCTCTCCCTCCTCTCCCCCCCCTCTCTCTCCCTCTCCCCCCTCTCTCTCTCTCCTTCCTCCCCCTCTCTCTATCTTTACCTCACTTTTTTCGCTGCCTCTCTTAATTTCATTTCAATTCAGTAGACGTTATTGACATAGCAAGGTAAATTACTTACATTGTCAAAGTATACATATAACAAAAAATGGTGGGACCAGCATCAATAATAATAGTAGTAATGGAAATGGGATTACCATTAACAGCAACTACAACAACAATATTAATGAGAATAACAATACATTAAAGCAATAGTAGTCGACCAGTCTCAACATGACTGAGAAGACACATTACATGCTATGAAAGACAAAACAAAACAGGAAATATTATTGACATTACATTACACTTTTCACTGGCTGTTCCTCAGATTGCGCATTTTTGTTATAGTTTCAAATTCTTTTGGGAAAGAAAGATTCTCTTAGATCTGAGTATTTGTCACAGTGTAATAGCAAATGCAGCTCTGTCTCTACCTCTCCCCGGGGGCAGCGTGAGCACAGCCTGTCCTCTCTGGGCAGCCAGGTTTGCCTGTGATGACCGGTCTCTATAGCCAGACTGTGCTCACTGAGTCTGTACCTAGTCAGTGTTTTCCTCAGTTTTCTATCAGTCACAGTGGTCAGATAGTCTGCCACCATGTACTGTCTGTTTAGAGCCAAATAGCATTGACGTTTACTTTGATTCTTTGTGGTGTCTTTGCAATAGGTTTCTCTCTCTCTCTACCTCTCTCTCTCTACCTCTCTCTCTCTACCTCTCTCTCTCTACCTCTCTCTCTCTCTCTCTCTCTCTCTCTCTCTCTCTCTCTCTCTCTCTCTCTCTCTCTCTCTCTCTCTCTCTCTCTCTCTCTCTCTCTCTCTCTCTCTCTCTCTCTCTCTCTCTCTCTCTGGTAGTGAGTAGAGACATGATTGATGATGATGGTAGTGTGTCTGTGTTCCCATGCAGTAGGTGGTCTAGTGGGGGTGACACACAGCCACTGCGGCTCTTCTTCTCTTGTTATTGATGGGCAGCAGTGATTAATGTGCTCAGTGATTAATGTGCTCAGTGGGGGGTGTCGCCCCCTAGCTGTGATGGTAAGCGCAGGCAGGCCCCAGGGAACACACAGCACAGTGGAGATGCATGGCTATTCACATCATTCACATTCATCAGTAGCTACACACACAGACACACAGACACACACACACACACACACACACATACATACATGCGCACGTGCGCACAAACACACACATTTACACCTATTGTTGCTTAACACGCTCATTCTCTCACACTTACGACATTACTCTAAGTGATCGTAATATGCCACTAAACCAGGGGTATTCAACCAGGGGTCCGCGGCCCTCTAGGGGTCCGCGGAGCTACGTAAAAATGTATTTATTTAACCTTTATTTAACTAGGCAAGTCAAATCAAATCAAATCAAATCAAATTGTATTGGCCACATGCGCCGAATACAACAGGTGCAGACATTACCGTGAAATGCTTACTTACAGCCCTTAACCAACAGTGCATTTATTTTAAACAAAAAAAGTAAGAATAAAACAACAACAAAAAAGTGTTGAGAAAAAAAGAGCAGAAGTAAAATAAAAGACAGTTCTTATTTACAATGACGGCCTGCACCGGCCAAACCCGGACGCCGCTGGACCAATTGTGCGCCGCCCTATGGGACTCCCAATCACGGCCCGGTTGTGATACAGCTTATGTAGGTTGCTCTGAGTGCTGCTATACACATTCATTTACACACAGTCACACCCACGACTCACATTTACAGCAGTATCTGAATAATGCAGTATGTAGGATCAGTGATCACATACACACTAGTTAACACCAAAACATATCTGGGTCCACAGACAGACAGACACACACACACATTTAGCCTCCACGTCAACACGATAACAGGCATGCAGAGATGCAGAATGTCACTAAGACTTAGTTAACACTCTAACACACACTCTGTCTGTCCAGTTAGATTAGCGGATGGACTGTGGGGGGTGTGTGTGTGTGTGTGTGTGTGTGTGTGTGTGTGTGTGTGTGTGTGTGTGTGTGTGTGTCTGTGTGTAGGAGTGAGGGTGTATCCTACCAGCAGGGAGATCACACCTAATTTACAATTAAGGTGTTACAGGACCACTGAAGGAAAAGAGAGGTGTGTATGTGTGTGTTTGTGCGAAGTGATCGAAGTGTGTGTTCAAAACGCAAAGTGTGTGTGTGTGTGTGTGTGTGTGTGTGTGAGACTATTGCGGCCAGGTTGAGTGTGTGTATCCCCGGGCGAAACATTTCTGTCACTCTTTATCTCAATCACCTAACTGACCCTCTCTCTCTGCCAATCTCTTACCAAACACACACACACACACACACACTCGAAGTGTCAACACAATTACACACACACACACCCTTCTCCTGATAAACCGGGGGTCTCAGTCACACCAGACAGAAATAGCTCGTCAGTCAGCAGGCGTCCTCATTGTCCTCGTTAACTGTCAGGAGCTAATCAGAGGCTATGATGATCTCCACCTCCCAAGCCACTGTTCACAAATACTCACTTCAGACTGCATAGATTGTGTGTGCGTGTGTGTGTGTGTGCGTATATATGTGTGTGCGCGTGTGTGTGTGTGTGCGTATATGTGTGTGTGTGTGTGTGTGTGTGTGTGTGTTAAAATGTGTGTTAAAAGAAGGACATCTTCTTGTATGTGTCAGTAAGTCTGATTGTGTCAGTGAGAAATGCATTAGTTAGAGTACCTGACATCTTCTCCACCTTTCTGCAGGGAGAAAAAATGAATAAAGGTTTCATGTGAGGCAGAAAGAGAAAGGTGGCGTGAGATAGAAAGAGAGAGCGATAGAGATAATGAAGAAGAGAGGGGTAGAGAGAGAGAGGTAGAGAGAGAGAGAGAGAGGTAGAGAGAGAGAACGGTAGAGAGAGAGAGAGAGGGAGAGAGAGAGAGAGAGAGGGGGGGGGGTAGAGAGAGGGAGAGAGAGAGGGGTAGAGGGAGGTAGAGAGAGGTAGAGGTAGAGAGAGAGGTAGAGGTAGAGAGAGTGAGCGGTAGAGAGAGAGAGAGCGGTAGAGAGAGAGAGCGGTAGAGAGAGAGAGCGGTAAAGAGAGAGAGAGCGGTAGAGAGAGAGGTAGAGGTAGAGAGAGAGAGAGAGAGAGAGAGAGAGAGAGAGAGATAAAGCATAGAGAGAGAGCGAGAGAGAGAGAGAGAGAGAGGCTCAACATGAGCTCCTGATTTATTTCTGTTGTTTTGTTTTTAGAATGAGATAAACACTGGAATCTAAAAAGAATTCAAGACAATAAGTGATGAACAACAACTCTATTAAATCAGAATATTTAAAAAAAAGTTACTTTGCGCCTCAAATTAAGAAGTTTTGACTCTCGCTAGCTAGCTACACCACAAAAACCTAGCCAGCAGGCTAACAAGCCAGCCAGAAAATTGAGCTAGAACAAACCTAGCAAGGGGAGTTAATACAACTACATCAAACGACCAAACTGAGTGAGTAAATCAAAAAGAAGCACGGACTGTAACTTTAAACATATCTTCTGTTTTTGTGTGTGAAGGTTTTTCACTCTTTTTGCTGTTTTTTGAGCTAAACTAGACCGGTTGCCATGGCAATGGTGCAGCAGCACAGAGCAGCAGCAGCAGTAGTAGCAGAGCCCACAGGCACCATGTCCCCACTCCCCCTCAGCGCTGAGTCCATTCTCTACCCCCCAGAGGCCCACAGGCACCATGTCCCCACTCCCCCTGAGCGCTGAGTCCATTCTCTACCCCCCAGAGGCCCACAGGCACCATGTCCCCACTCCCACTCAGCGCTGAGTCCATTCTCTACCCCCCAGAGGCCCACAGGCACCATGTCCCCACTCCCCCTCAGCGCTGAGTCCATTCTCTACCCCCCAGAGGCCCACAGGCACCATGTCCCCACTCCCACTCAGCGCTGAGTCCATTCTCTACCCCCCAGAGGCCCACAGGCACCATGTCCCCACTCCCCCTCAGCGCTAAGTCCATTCTCTACCCCCCAGAGGCCCACAGGCACCATGTCCCCACTCCCCCTCAGTGCTGAGTCCATTCTCTACCCCCCAGAGGCCCACAGGCACCATGTCCCCACTCCCCCTGAGCGCTGAGTCCATTCTCTACCCCCCAGAGGCCCACAGGCACCATGTCCCCACTCCCCCTCAGCGCTAAGTCCATTCTCTACCCCCCAGAGGCCCACAGGCACCATGTCCCCACTCCCCCTGAGCGCTGAGTCCATTCTCTACCCCCCAGAGGCCCACAGGCACCATGTCCCCACTCCCCCTCAGCGCTAAGTCCATTCTCTACCCCCCAGAGGCCCACAGGCACCATGTCCCCACTCCCCCTCAGCGCTGAGTCCATTCTCTACCCCCCCAGAGTCCACAGGCACCATGTCACCACTCCCCCTCAGTGCTGAGTCGATTCTCTACCCCCCCAGAGTCCACAGGCACCATGTCACCACTCCCCCTCAGTGCTGAGTCGATTCTCTACCCCCCAGAGGCCAAAAATGACACAACGAGGAAAGCTTTTAAACAGAAACTACTAAAGGGGAGGCCAGAAACCCTTTTCAGAGACCTCTACAAAAATGGTGATGTGAGTAATCTCATCTTTCTCACTGACCGGCCAAATGCATGGCGTTCAGCAGTCTGCTCTCACTACCCATCCATAAAGAAAGAGGGAATCTGTAATGGGTGGAAGCTGAAAGTCAAAGACGACCCTGACAGCACCATGATAACAATCAACCTCTACAGACTGGGACTGTCATGGTGCAAGGGAACCTTAGGCTGTTTGAAACAGACTTTCAGACCATTAAGGAGAGAGCAGAGAGAGAGAAGGACAAACTCCACCAGCACCACCCTCACCCCCACTATCCCCACCCAAAAAGGCACATCCAGCACCTCTCTTCCCACCATAGTGGAGGACACGCCCCAGGAGGAGAGCGACCCCCTCAGTGCAGAGCAGGCTCAGGCCCTCCTCACCACCATAGCTGCCATGAGGGATCAGTTCACCAAACTGGAGGGGGAGGTGGTCCTGCTCAGGGAGAGTGTGAGCAAACAGCAACCAGACATCCACACCTTAGAGGAGCTCCTAACCAAGGTGCGGACAGAGCAGGACAGCAGCCTTGCAACACAGCTGAAAGAAGTTCAGCAAGAGAGAGACGGACTCAAGAGAGAACTGGCTGATCTAACAAAGGAGGTGAGAGAGCTCCAAAAAGACAGGCAGAGCAGTAATAATGAGCTGACCACACTAAGAGAGGAGCTGCAGGAGAGAAAGAGAACAGAGGACAGGCTGCAGGAGCAGCTAGATCACCACTCTATGACCTGCCATCACACAGCAGAGGAGCCCACCTCAACCAGCCAGGCCTCCCCAGCCCTGCCGGCTGCATGCCTCCCCCAGCCCACAGAACAGCCTCCCACTGACAGCGGCACCGGCACCGACCAGCCACACCCCAGCTCCAACACCCACCAGCCCCAACTCTACCCCCTCCAGTCCAGAATAAATACTGGCTGAGATTGTCCTGTTGATGGACTCAAATGGGAAGTTTGTTCAGGAGAATAAACTTTTCCCTAGACACAAAACGAGAAAGGTGTGGTGCCCAACAACGCAGAGTGCCATGACGCTGCTTGAGAAGGCCCTACTCGGGTCGACAAGCCACATAATCATACACACCGGAAGCAACGACCTGCGTGCTCAGCAGGAGAGGGTGGCGACTTCACTACGGAGAGTGATTGAGAAGGCCTCCGCAATCTTCCCCAACTCAAGGATCGTGGTGTCAACCCTTCTAGAGAGGAAGGACTTCCACACTGCCACAATCGCAAAAGAATAAACGCCAGCCTCTCCCGGGACTGTGCCCTGCGACCCAATGTACACCTGGCCCACCATCCCACCCTCGATCTGGACTGTCTCTATGACCATGTTCACCTGTACAGGGAGACAGTCCCCATCCTTGCCAAGACTCTCAAGGACGTCGCTTTAAACCGCAGCCCAACCACTCCACACAGGAACAGCGGAGCAATCTCCACCCCCCTACTCTACTATGCTCACACGTGATAGGCCGAGGGTCATGGTAAGATGAAGCACAAGAACTCCACCATCCTCACACTACATCCACCCAAGTGGTATGACACAAATACTATCTTAAATGATAAACAAATCACATTTGCATAATAAGAGTTTACGTTAATTGAAAAATCATATTTTAATAGTTCTTGTTGGATTGTGAGTGTTTATCTCATTTTGAAGGTAAAGAAAAAACAGTTATGAAATCTTTTTACGTTGCATGTTGGAATTTACAAGGCTTGAAGTCCTCTGCTTTTGGGCTAAAGAGCAGAAACCCAGACTTCCTTAAAGAAATTGATGATGTTGATATTGTAGTACTACAGGAAACATGGTGCAGAGGTGATGTTTCCACTGGCTGTCCACTAGGTTATAGGGAGATAATCGTACCATCCACCAAATTAAAAGGAATCACACAGGGTATAAATCTGAACTAACTAATTCAATCGAATTAATCAAAACAGGATAATTCTTTATCTGGTTAAAAATCAACAAGGAGGCTATCTTAACAGATAACAACGTCTTCCTCTGTGCCACATACATTCCCCCCTCAGAGTCACCCTACTTCAATGAAGAGAGATTCTCCATTCTAGAGGGGGAGATTAGTCACTTTCAGGCCCAAGGCAATGTGCTGGTCTGTGGAGACCTGAATGCTAGAACAGCAGAAGAACTAGACACTATTAACAGTCATGGGGACAAACACCTACCGGGAAGCAACAACCTTTCCCTCCCCACATACCCCCCTAGAAACAACTATGACAAAGTGAAAAACAAAAATGGAGTACAACTCCTGAAGCTCTGTCGAACACTGGGTCTGTACATAGTCAATGGTAGGCTAAGAGGGGACTCTTTTGGTAGGTACACCTACAGCTCATCCCTTGGCAGCAGTACTGTAGACTACTTCATCACCGACCTCAACCCAGAGTCTCTCAGAGCCTTCACAGTCAGCCCACTAACACCTCTCTCTGAACACAGTAAAATCACAGTGTATCTGAAAAGAGCAGAACCCAACCATGAAGCATCACGGCCCAATAAATTACATGGTACTAAACAGACCTATAGATGGAGTGCAAACAGTACAGAAATCTACCAAAAAGCAATTAGTAGCCAAAAAATACAATCTCTCCTGGACAACTTTTTAGCCTTAACATTCTCCTACAGCAATGAAGGTATACATTTGGCCATTTGGAACATAAACTTTATATTTGATAAATTAGCCTCCTTGGCTAATCTAAAGAAAAACAATTATATATAATGAAAAATGGTTTGATAATGATTGCAAAAATCTAAGAATGTAATATATCTAATCAAAAACACAGAGACCCAGACAACAAAAATATTTGCCTTCAATATGGGGAAACACTGAAGCAATACAAACACACCCTAAGAACAAAAAAGGAACAGCACATTAGAAATCAGCTGGATGTGATTGAGGAATCCATAGAATCAAACCACTTCTGGGAGAATTTGAATAAATTAAACAAGCCTCATCATGAGCAATTGGCTATCAAAAATGGGGATATGTGGAGAAATCACTTTGCAAACCTCTACAGCAATATAACAAAGAGCCCAGAACAAAAAATTACAAATAACAGAACCAGAATTATTGGAAAAACTTTGCACTCTCCAACCCAAAAAGGCCTGTGGTGCTGATGGTATTTTAAATGAAATGATCAAATATACAGACCACAAATTCAACATTATCCTCACTGCAGGTATTTTCCCCGATATTTGGAACCAAGGATTGATCACACCAATCTATAAAAATGGAGACAAATTTGACCCAAATAATTACATTTACATTTACATTTTAGTCATTTAGCCATTTATCCAGAGCGACTTACAGTTAGTGAATACATATTTTTTTATACTAGCCCCCCGTGGGAATTGAACCCACAACCCTGGCGTTGCAAACGCCATGCTCTATCAACTGAGCTACATCCCTCCCGGCCATTCCCTCCCCTACCCTGGACGACGCTGGGCCAATTGTGTGCCGCCCATGAGTCTCCCGGTCGCGGCCGGCTGCGACAGAGCCTGGATTCGAACCAGGATCTCTAGTGGCACAGTTAGCACTGCGATGCAGTGTTAACAGCAACCTTGGGGAAAATTCTCTGCAGTATCATAAATAGCAGACTACATCATTTCCTTGATGAACACAACATCCTAAGTAGAAGCCAGATTGGATTTTTTTTAATTATCGTACAACAGACCCCATTTACACCCTCCACACTCTAATTGACAAACAAGTAAACCAAAACAAAGGCTAAATCTACTCGTGTTTTGTAGACTTCAAGAAAGCATTTGATTCAATTTGGCACAAAGGTATTTTTTACAAACTAATAGAAAGTGGTATTGGAGGGAAAACATATAATGTTATTAAATCAATGTACACTAAAAACAAATATGTGGTTAAAATTGGCAACAAGCAAACAGACTTCTTCTCTCAGGGACGTGGAGTGAAACAGGGCTGCCCAATAAGTCCAACACTATTTAACATCTACATTAATGAATTGGCAAAAACATTAGAAGAATCGGCAGCACCTGGTCTCACCCTACACAACACTGAAATCAAGTGTCTGCTGTACGCAGATGACCTGGTACTACTGTCTCCCACTAAGGAGGGGTTACAGCAGCATCTAGATCATCTGCACAGGTTCTGTCTGACCTGGGCCCTGACCGTTAATAAAAAATAAAAATAAATATGATATTCCAAAAAAGGTCTGGAATCAGGATGACAAATATACATTCTATTTGGACACAATTCTATTAGAACACACCAAAAAGTACACGTATCTAGGACTAAATATCAGCAACACAGGTAGCTTTCACATGGCTGTGAATGACCTGAGAGACAAACCAAGAAGAGCATTCTATGCCATTAAAATGGACATAAAAATCGAAATTCCAATTAGAATCTGGCTCAAAATATTCCAATGACTTATAGAACCAATTGCTCTATATGGCAGTGAAGTATGGGGTCCGCTCTCTAATAATGAATTTACCAAATGGGACAAACATCCATGCAGAGTTTTGCAAGACTGTATTGCAAGTGCAAAGAAAAACTCAAAATAACACATGTAGAGCAGAATTGGGCCAATACCCCCTCCTTATTCGAATAGAAAAAAGAGCCATCGAATTTTACAACCATCTAAAAACAAGTGACCCCAAAACATTCATCACACAGCTCTACTATGCCAAGAGATGAAACAAGAGAAGAGTCCCCTCAGCCAGCTGGTTCTGAGGCTCAGTTCACTAACCAAAACCAACCTCATAGAGCCTCAGGACAGCACTCAGAGAATCTGGCCCAACCAAATCATCACAAAGCAAAAAGACAAATATATCACCTATTGGAAAGACACCACAAAAAATCAAAGTAAACTTCAATGCTATTTGGCTCTAAACAGACAGTACATGGTGGCAGACTATCTGACCACTGTGACTGATAGAAAACTGAGGAAAACACTGACTAGGTACAGTCTGGCTATAGAGACAGGCACAGGCAAACCTGGCTGCCCAGAGAGGACAGGCTGTGCTCGCTCTGCCCCCGGGGAGAGGTAGAGACAGAGCTGCATTTCCTATTACACTGTGACAAATACTCAGACCTAAGAGAATCTTTCTTTCCCAAAATTATCATTCAGTACAAAGAAGTTGAAACAATAAAAGAGGAAGAAAAAATCTAATATTTATTGGGTGAAAAAAATGTGCAATCTGATGAACAGCCAGTGAAAAGTGTAATGTAATGTCAATAATATTTCCTGTTTTGTTTTGGCTTTTATACCATGTCATGTGTCTTCTCAGTCAGGTTGAGACTGGTCTACTACTATTGCTTTAATGTATTGTTATTCTCATTAATATTGTTGTTGTAGTTGCTGTTAATGGTAATCCCATTTCCACTACTACTATTATTATTGCTGTTGGTTCCACCATTTTTGTTATATGTATACTTTGACAGTGTAAGTAATTTAACTTGCCATGTCAATAAAGTCTATTGAATTTAATTGAATTGAGAGGTGGAGAGAGAGAGAGGTAGAGAGAGAGAGAGGTAGAGAGAGAGAGAGGTAGAGAGAGAGGGGTAGAGAGAGAGAGGTAGTGAGAGAAAGAGGTAGAGAGAGAGAGGGGTAGAGAGAGAGAGGTAGAGAGAGAGAGGTAGAGAGAGAACGGTAGAGAGAGAGAATGGTAGAGAGAGAGAGGTAGAGAGAGAGAGGTAGAGAGAGAGGGGTATAGAGAGCGGTAGAGAGAGAGGGGGGTAGAGAGAGAGAGGGGTAGAGAGAGAGAGAGAGATAGAGAGAGAGAGGGGTAGAGAGAGAGAGAGAGAGGGGTAGAGAGAGAGAGATAGAGAGAGAGAGAGAGCGGTAGAGAGAGAGAGAGAGGTAGAGAGAGAGAGACAACAACAGCAGCAGAATTAGACCCAACCAAATCATGAGAAAACAAAAAGATAATTACTTGACACATTGGAAAGAATTAACAAAAAAACTGAGCAAACTAGAGAGTACACAGTGGCAGAATTCCTGACCACTGTGATTGACCCAAACTTAAGGAAAGTTTTGACTATGTACAGACTCAGTGAGCATAGCCTTGCTATTGAGAAAGGCCGCTGTAGGCAGACCTGGCTCTCAAGAGAAGACAGGCTATGTACACACTGCCCACAAAATGAGGTGGAAACTGAGCTGCACATCCTCCTGCCAAATGTACAGTCGTGGTCAAAAGTTTTGAGAATGACAAAAATATTAATTTTCACAAAGTCTGCTGCCTCAGTTTTTATGATGGCAATTTGCATATACTCCAGAATGTTATGAAGAGTGATCAGATGAATTGCAATTAACTGCAAAGTCCCTCTTTGCCATGAAAATGAACTTAATTCCCCAAAAAACATTTCCACTGCATTTCAGCCCTGCCACAAAAGGACCAGCTGACATCATGTCAGTGATTCTCTCGTTAACACAGGTGAGAGTGTTGACGAGGACAAGGCTGGAGATCACTCTGTCATGCTGATTGAGCTAGAATAACAGACTGGAAGCTTTAAAAGGATGGTGGTGCTTGAAATCATTGTTCTTCCTCTGTTAACCATGGTTACCTGCAAGGAAACACGTGCCGTCATCATTGCTTTGCACAAAAAGGGCTTCACAGGCAAGGATATTGCTGCTAGTAAGATTGCACCTAAATCAACCATTTATCGGATCATCAAGAACTTCAAGGAGAGAGGTTCAATTGTTGTGATGAAGGCTTCAGGGCGCCCCAGAAAGTCCAGCAAGCGCCAAGACCGTCTCCTTAAGTTGATTCAGCTGCGTGATCGGGGCACCACCAGTGCAGAGCTTGCTCAGGAATGGCAACAGGCAGGTGTGAGCGCATCTGCACGCACAGTGAGGCGAAGACTTTTGGAGGATGACCTGGTGTCAAGAAGGGCAGCGAGGAAGCCACTTCTCTCCAGGAAAAACATCAGGGACAGACTGATATTCTGCAAAAGGTACAAGGATTGGACTGCTGAGGACTGGGGTAAAGTCATTTTCTCTGATGAATCCCCTTTTCGATTGTTTGGGGCATCCGGAAAAAAGCTTGTCCAGAGAAGACAAGGTGAGCGCTACCATCGGTCCTGTGTCATGCCAACAGTAAAGCATCCTGAGACCATTCATGTGTGGGGTTGCTTCTCAGCCAAGGGAGTGGGCTCACTCACAATTTTGCCTAAGAACACAGCCATGAATAAAGAATGGTACCAACACATCCTCCGAGAGCAACTTCTCCCAACCATCCAAGAACAGTTTGGTGACGAACAATGCCTTTTCCAGCATGATGGAGCACCTTGCCATAAGGCAAAAGTGATAACTAAGTGGCTCGGGGAACAAAACATCAACATTTTGGGTCCATGACCAGGAAACTCCCCAGACCATAATCCCATTGAGAACTTGTGGTCAATCCTCAAGTGGCGGGTGGACAAACAAAAACCCACTTATTCTGACAAACTCCAAGCATTGATTATGCAAGAATGGGCCGCCATCAGTCAGGATGTGGCCCAGAAGTTAATTGACAGCATGCCAGGGCGGATTGCAGAGGTCTTGAAAAAGAAGGGTCAACACTGCAAATATTGACTCTTTGCATAAACTTAATGTAATTGTCAATAAAAGCCTTTGACACTTATGGAATGCTTGTAATTATACTTCAGTATACCGTAGTAACATCTGACAAAAATATCTAAAAACACTGAAGCAGCAAAGTTTGTGAAGACCAATACTTGTGTCATTCTCAAAACGTTTGACCACGACTGTATGACAATATTACAAATATTTCCCTCAGATTACAGAGATCCACAAAGAATTCGAAAACAAACCCAATTTTGATAAACTCCCTTATCTACTGGGTGAAAAACCACAGTGTGCCATCATAGCAACAATATTTGTGACCTGTTGCCACAAGAAAAGGGCAACCAGTGAAGAACAAACACCATTGTAAATACAATATATATTATATTTATGTTTATTTATTTTCCCTTCGTTACAACACTGTATATAGACATATTATGACATTTGAAATGTCTTTATTCTTTTGGAACTTCTGAGTGTAATGTTTACTGTTAATATTTATTGTTTATTTCACTTTTGTTTACTATCTACTTCACTTGCTTTGGCAATGTTAACATACGTTTCCCATGCCAATAAAGCCCTTAAATTGAAATTGAAATTGAATTGAATTGAGAGAGAGGTAGAGAGAGAGAGGTAGAGAGAGAGAGAGAGAGAGAGAGAGAGAGAGAGAGAGAGAGAGAGAGAGAGGTAGAGAGAGAGAGGTAGAGAGAGAGGGAGAGAGGTAGAGAGAGGTAGAGAGAGGTAGAGAGGTAGAGAGAGAGAGCGAGAGAGAGCGAGAGAGAGAGAGGTAGAGAGAGAGAGCGAGAGAGAGCGAGAGAGAGAGAGGTAGAGAGAGAGAGGAAGAGAGAGAGGTAGAGAGAGAGAGGGAGAGAGAGAGGTAGAGAGAGAGAGGGTGAGAGAGAGGGAGAGAGAGAGGTAGAGAGAGAGAGGTAGAGAGAGGTAGAGAGGTAGAGAGAGAGGTAGAGAGAGAGAGCGAGAGAGAGAGAGAGAGAGAGGGAGAGAGTGAAGAAGAGAGGGGCTAGCCAGGTGCAGTGAACGAACGGTGTGTGTGCGTGTGGTGTGAGTGTGTAGCCAGGTGCAGTGAACCGGGTGTGTGTGAGGTCAGAAAAGAAAACGCTGGGCAGACAAGAAAAACGCTGGGACTCCGCTCACACCGTCTGTCTTTATCTGTGTGTGGAGAGGACGTGACACACACACACACACACACACACATTCACATACACACACACACCTTGAATATCCACTGCTTCTTTCGTTCCTTTCCTCACATCTTTCCTCATGCTTTTATTACATTAATTCTTCTCTGCCTACAGCCTCCCTTTCTCAGTCCCCCTCTCTCTCTCTTCCTCTCCTCCTTTATCTATTTTTCCTCTCTCTTTCTCTCTCTCTCTCTCTCTCTCTCTCTTTCTCCTCCTCTGTCGATATCCCTACCTCCCTCCTCTCTCCCTCCCCCCTCTCTCTCTCTCTCTCTCTCCCTCCCTCTCCCTCTCCCTCTCTCCTGGTATGTGTTCAGGCTATGTGGTGAGGTCACTCTAATTGTCCTTTAAGGAAGTCTAGCAAGGAGAGAATCTCCATCCATCGCTGTCTAAGATCCTTCACAGTGCATGCACGTGTGTTTTTGTGTGTGTGTGTGTGTGTGTTTGTGTACACAACCCTCAGGCCTCATATAGAGTGATGATAGGATACAGTGGAGTATGATGATGATGATGATGATGATGGTGATATGCTATATCTAAGATGAAGGTATTGTTTTGCTGTATCACCAAAGTTGTTCATATTTTAATCAGGGTTGTTTACTCTGTTGTGTTCTGCTGCTCGGGACTACGGCTCTGACTGAGTGTCTCTCTCTCTCACACACACACACACACACCCACACACACACACACACCCACACACACACACACACCCACACACACACACACACACACACACACACACACACACACACACACACACACACACACACACACACACACACACACACACACACACACACACACACACACACACACACACACCCACACACACACACACACACACAATACTTTTGGTAGCTCGTTGCTTCCAGCCAGAGTGGAGTCTAACCCGTCTGTCCTTTATCATTACCTTACAGAGTCACTCATTATTGTGCCCATCCAGTGCTGTAACTACCTAGTCTAGAAACACACACATACACATACACACACACACACACACACACACACACAGGGAGTTATACAAAGGGTTAGGCTGTGTTTTGGAAGGATCACATCTCATCAGCTTTTCCTGATCAGACTTCCTGTTCAGAATTCCTGTCCAGACTTCCTGTCTAGACTTCCTGTGCAGACTTCATCCTCCAAAGACAAAAACAAACAAAGAAACACGTTTCTATCTTTCTGCTTCCCTCCCCTACCTCTCTCTCTCTCTCTCCCTCCTGTCTCTCCCTCTCCCTCCCTCCCTGTCTCTCTCTCTCTCTCTCCCTCCCTGTCTCTCTCTCTCCCTCCTCCCTGTCTCTCTCTCTCTCTCCCTCCCTCCCTGTCTCTCTCTCTCTCTCCCTCCCTCCCTGTCTCTCTCTCTCTCCCTGTCCCTCTCTCCCTCCATCTTCCTCTCTCGCTCCCTACCAACCTATCTACCTACCTACCCTACCTACCTACCTACCTACCTACCTACCCTCTCTCTCTCTACCTCTCTACCTCTCTCCCTCTCTATCTCTAGCTATCTCGCTCTCTCTCTCCCCTCCTCTCTCTTCTCATTCTCTCTCTCCCCACCTCTCCCTCTTTCTCTCTATCTCTGTCAGTGAGTTTCTAAACCTCCACTCCAGCTCTAAGAGAGTGACAGATAGGCAGTGTGCTTTGTTCTGTGTTTGAGCAACACGATCAATGCCGGACAAAGGCAGGGGGAGAAGAGAAACACAATTGCTTATTGACAGAGAACTCAAAGTCTGAACAAATCAAAGTCTGAAAGAGGACAGCTTAGAGCTTAGTGATGATGAGAAAGAGAGAGAGAGAGAGAGAGAGAGAGAGAGAGAGAGAGAGAGAGAGAGAGAGAGAGAGAGGAGAGGGAGAGAGAGGGAGAGGGAGAGAGGACATAGAGAAACAGTTGGACTATGGGATTGATCTGAACCAGTGTGTGAACATGTGATCATATTTAAACCTTACTCAGATTGAAGTGTGTGTGCGTGTGTTTGTGCATGATTGTGTGTGTGTGTGAGTGTATGTGTGCATGTGTGCGAGTGTGTGTGTGACCTGTCCTTCCACAGTAGGAGAGAACACTGCTGTGTGGGTGACAGGTTGAGACAGATTGAGAATGACAGGGCTATTCTGGCCACCCTCTATCCACCCTCCTCCTCTCTCTCCTCTCCTCCCTCTATCCACCCCTCTCTCCTCTCCTCTCCTCCCTCTATCCACCCCTCTCTCCTCTCCTCGTCCTCCCTCTACCCACCCCTCTCACCTCTCCTCCCTCTATCCACCCCCCACCCTCACTCCTCTCCTCTCCCTCTATCCACCCCTCTCTCCTCTCCTCCCTCTATCCACCCCCTACTCTCCACTCCTCCCTCTAACCACACCCTCTCTCCTCTCCTCTCCACCCTCTATCCATCCCTCTCTCCTCTCCTCCTCCTCCCTCTACTCCATCCCTCTCTCACCTCTCCTCCCTCAATCCACCCCTCTCTCTCTCTCCCTCCCTCTATCCATCCCTCTCTCCTCTCCTCCCTCTATCCATCCCTCTCTCCTCTCCTCCCTCTCTCCTCTCCTCTCCTCCCTCTCTCCTCTCCTCTCCTCCCTCTATCCATCCCTCTCCTCCTCTCCTCTCCTCCCTCTATCCATCCCTCTCTCCTCTCCTCCCCTCTATCCATCCCTCTCTCCTCTCCTCTCCTCTCCTCCCTCTATCCATCCCTCTCCCTCCTCTCCTCTCCTCCCTCTATCCATCCCTCTCTCCTCTCCTCCTCCTCCTCCCTCTATCCATCCTCTCTCCTCTCCTCTCTCCCTCTATCCATCCCTCTCTCTCCTCTCCTCTCCTCCCTCTATCCATCCCTCTCTCCTCTCCTCCTCTCCTCCCTCTATCCACCCCTCTCTCCTCTCCTCTCCTCCCTCTAATCCACCCCTCTCTCCTCTCCTCTCCTCCTCTATCCACCCTCTCTCCTCTCCTCCTCTATCCATCCCTCTCTCCTCTCCTCTCCTCTCCTCCCTCTATCCATCCCTCTCTCCTCTCCTCTCCTCCCTCTATCCACCCCTCTCTCCTCTCCTCCTCTATCCAACCCTCTCTCTCCTCTCCTCCCTCTATCCATCCCTCTCCTCCTCTCCTCTCCTCCCTCTATCCACCCCTCTCTCCTCTCCTCCCTCTATCCATCCCCTCTCTCCTCTCCTCCTCTATCCATCCCTCTCTCCTCTCCTCTCCTCCCTCTATCCACCCCTCTCTTCCTCTCCTCCCTCTATCCACCCCCTCTCCTCTCCTCCCTCTATCCATCCCTCTCTCCTCTCCTCTCTCCCTCTAACCATCCGCTCTCTCCTCTCCTCCCTCTATCCACC